>NC_056729.1:1528007993-1528185493 GCF_019279795.1 Protopterus annectens
GAGCAGTGATAGGGTCTAAGCCCTTGAGTTGAGCCCAGATAGCAAACCTCTTCCACTTACTGAGGTACAATTTGTTAGTGGTGGGTTTGTGGGCCGAAGATAAAATGTGAACAACTTCCGGGTCTAGTGTGTGCCTTCTAACTAAAGTCGGAAGTGGAGGAGCCAAGCTGTCAATTTCAAAGATTGAAGGGACTGATGCCGATGTCCCGACTGATGGATTAGCAAGTCCGGAATTAGGTCTAAAGTCCACGGATCGTCCACCGCATGCTTCTTTAGGTAAGGAAACCATACCTGACGAGGCCAGTATGGGGCAATCAATATCATTGAAGACCCCAGTTGAGAAGCTTTTTGAATAACTTTGGGAAGAAGTGGAATTGGAGGAAAGGCGTAAAGTAGCCCTGTTGGCCAAGGTTGTGCTAGAGCATCCATAGCTGGTACTCCCTGATGTGGAATCAAGGAGAAGAACTTTTGGCACTTGGTGTTTAGTGGGGTTGCAAATAGGTCGCAGCACGGCGTCCCCCATCTCCTGAAAACCTGAGCTGCTACTGTGTGGTTTAGAGACCATTCGTGAGGAGAGAGAATTGTCCTGCTCAATTTGTCTGCCAATATGTTTGACCTTCCCGGGATGTGGGTCGCTACCAAGAAGCGGTTGGTAGCTACAGCCCATTCCCACACTCTCATGGCCTCTCTGCAAAGGGGGTACGATCTGGTCCCTCCTTGTTTGTTCAGATACCAGACCACCGACATGTTGTCTGTGTGGATGGCGATGACGCCTGAGGAAGAAACTTGTGTAAGGCCTGTAGGGATAGAAGTACAGCCCTCATCTCCAACACGTTGATGTGGAGGAGAGCTTCGCCTGGAAGCCAGGAGCCCTGAACTAGCCTGCCCAGACAATGCCCCCCCCACCCTATCTGGGAGGCATCTGTCGTCAGGGTAACCACTGGAGAGGGAAGGACAAAGGGTTTTCCTAGATCCAAATTGGATGTCTGAAGCCACCAGCGAAGGTCCCTTTTGCATATTTCCGTGATCATGATGTGATGATTGAGAGGAAGATCCTGAAAGGACCATTGAGTTGACAATAGCCACTGAAGAATCCTCATGTGCAATCTCGCCAGAGGAACTAAAAGAACCGTGGCAGACATTGAGCCTAAAACTTGTAGAACCATCCTTGCTGGGGCTTTGGATCTCCAGATCAGAGCTTGAACTTGGCTTTGTAAAGTTTGGATCCTTTCGGCAGGAAGAAAGACGCGCATCAATCTTGAGTCTATCTCTGCCCCTATAAACCTTATGCGTTGAGAGGGCAGCAAGACAGACTTTGACCAATTGAATGTAATCCCCAGTGTAATACCCAGGGAGATGGTGGCTTTGAGATTGTCCATTAGTAGATGCCTGGTGGTGGCAGTCAGGAGCCAGTCGTCCAGATAGGGAAACACTTGGAATCCGAGACTTCTCAGGTGAGCCGTCACTACTGCCAAGCACTTGGTGAACACCCTGGGGGCTGTGGTGAGACCAAAGGGCAGAGCGCAAAATTGGTAATGACTGTCTCCCAGGCTGAAGCGCAGATACCTCCTGGACGCCTGATGTATCGGTATGTGATAATAGGCGTCCTTGAGGTCTATGGAGCACATCCAAACATCCTTCTCCAACAATGGGAGAATGGATTGTAACGTGACCATTCGGAATTTGGATTTCGTGACGGATTGGTTCAGTCTGCTGAGATCCAATATTGGTCTCAGGTCCCCTGTCTTTTTTGGCACTAAAAAGAACCTGGAGTAGTTTCCTGATCCGATCTGGTCTGTGGGGACAGGTTGGATGACTCCTTTTTCTAGCAGCTTTAAAGCTTCTGCGGCTGCCATTTCCCTTTGACTGGGTGGTGGGTCCGGGATTCTTTTGGACGGTGGGGGTGAGTATGTGAAAGGGACGGTGTAACCTCCGGCTATGATCCGAAGCACCCATCTGTCCTGAGTGATCGACTCCCAGGCTTTTAGGTGCTTGGCAAAACGACACCCGACTGGCTCCGGAGCAGCACAGCCGGGCAATCCCTCATGACGTGTGGGAGGCTGAAGAGCCACGAAAGGATTCGCGGTCTCCAGAATTGCGGGGCCCTCTGCCGCCTCTGGGACGGCGTCTCCTGAAAAATTTCCCGTCCTCTGCCTCTGGAAGGGGAATCTTCCTGCTGTTGGGAGAAAAACTTCGAGATTTACGGAACCACATTTTCCCCTCCTTTAGCCTTGGGATAAGGCCGAAGGGAGTGGAATAACGGGCACCAACGGCAGATAAAGTTTTTCCCTCTTGCTCACAGCGGTAAGGGTGTCTTTAACCTTGGGTCCAAACAATGAGGACCCATCAAAGGGAGCGCCGTGAAGGAAGACTTGAAGGCCTCCGAACTGACACAAGCGGAGCCAGGCTTGTTCACGAGAGCCACGCCTGTGCCTGCCGCTTACCCGCCTTCGCCGCATAGGAAATGAGCCTCATGGACGAGTTAGAAATTGACGTAAGGATAGCCAACTGAGAGCTAACCGACTGGGCTAGCTGCTCAGGTAGGTTACCGAGAGGAATCTGACAACTCCTTGACCAGATCCCTCTGAAGCCTGGTAAAATGTGCCAAATAATTCAGAGACCTTAAAGTAAAGGCCGCTGAAGTCAGGGTGCGCTTCCGCACCTGTCCATACTCCTAGACTCCTTATTAGGAGGATGGACGGACGTTGAAGCCTCTGCCACGTCCTGTTGTGTAGCAGATGCCACCACCATGGCATCTACAGCCACTCCTTTGGTGAGGAACTCCTTCTCGGGGGGAGCAGACAAAAATTTATTTGGACGAGAAGGGACTGGTTCCACGGTATCTGGATGTTCCCACGCCCTCCGACAAACTAAATCCAGAAGCTTGTCGAAGGGCGGAGACACCCAGGAGGCGGAGGGTTGAGCCCCAAAGGCCTTGAGGAGCACTGACTCGTCAGCAGAGGGGGGTTTGGATATCCAGCCGCCTCGTTGTTTGAGGATCTCTAAGATGTCTGCAAATGAGACATCATCTGAGGACGACTTTGGGGACCCCTCTGCATCATCCAGGTCAGTGTCTGATGTAATAGACTCGGGGGAGTCCACGTGCTTCCTCTTGCACGATCTCTTCCTTGGGGTTCCTCCAAGACAACTCAAGAACCCTCAGGAGGAGGGGAACCCCCACTGGGGTAACCTCAGGCCCGGGCTCCGCTGACTACGGACAGGGAACTGCCAAAGACCCAGTCTCCACGCCCAGGAAGGTGCCGGTAAAGCCGGAGAGATGGCCAAGAGGACTTGGCCAAGGCACTCCTCATGGCTCTGAAAGCCGGACCCCAGAATCCTGGGAGTGTCCGTCTCCAGAGCCGTGATAGCCAGCGGAAGTCCCGCAGCAAGCACCGAGGGGAGGCTCGGACCGAAAGCATAGGCCCCGAAACATCACCCCCGGGTCCAGCCGAAGAAGTCCGCGTACCAAACTCGGACCCGAAGGCCCAGGTTGGAGTAAGGGTCGGCGCCGACCCTAAGATCTCCACCGGCTCCAACAGCACCCGCTCCGACGGAGCCGAAGCAGTCGGAGGAGGAATGGCAATGGGTGGGTAGGTCATCGCCCAAGCCAACTGGGTCGGAACCGAAACAAACTTTTGGAAGACTGGTGACTGGAACAGTCTTTGGAGCACCCTGTCTATATCAGAATCTGACATCCTCGAAGACCGAGAGGAAACTGAGCGGGTTCGAGATGGCCTCTCCAACGGCCCCAAAGGACTAGGGGACCGGCTCCGAGGAGACTCGACAACTATCGGCGCCGAAGAAATACACACATCAGATTCCATCGGTGCCGAGGAGGACTTCGGTGCCGAGGAGGAAGTGTCTGAGCGAGCGACCCTTGTCGGCTCCGAGACCAGTGGAGCCGACGAAGGTGACCCGCCTCTCGATGCCCCAGCCATCGGCTCCGAAGCCAGAGGAGTCGAGACTGGTGGCATCGAGGCAGACCGTTCCATCCTCGGCTCCGAAGTCGGAGCCGAAGGAGAGGCCTGCCTATGTCTCTTGGCGGTCGGATCCGACGGACTGGTCGGAACCGACGCCCTTTTCTTTTTTGTCGGAGAAGGAGAGGATGCCAAGGCTTCTTCAAAAGAAGGTTTAATTAATCCCTTAAGAATTAATTTATTTTTCCTCTCCTGGAGGACCCTTGAGGAAAAAGCGTGACATACGCTACATGATTCTTGTAAATGTTTTGCCCCTAAGCAATATACACAGAGCGAGTGATCGTCCGTGATGGACATTTTAAAACTACATTTTACACATTTTTTAAAGCCCGAAGGCCTAGGATTCTGAGACATTATGGGGGTCCAAGAATTTCAGTAATCTGACTGTAAAATGATACAATCACTGGTGAAACCTCTAAGTATAGGCTTACAGTTAAGAACAAAATTTCAAAGCCTTTTTATCAAATACCTATGCTTCTCGTGAAACACAGAATTGAATATCAAACTAACAAGCACCTAGATATAGAAGGGTTGATTAGCCGGGAAGGCCCTAGATGAAGGGGGCCTATCAACTCAACCCAATCACACAACAAATTTCCACAACAAATCCAAGCAATCACAACAACAATGGAAGAATAGCTGTTAAAACAGCTTTTTTTGACAGAAAAACAGCAAAACTGACAGAAAAAGTTAGTTAAATTTAACTACTCAGCCCAGCCAGCTCGAGACCACGTCTTAGCAGGATAGCGGCAAACGAGATCTGGGGGACTGGTAGTGGTGCATCCTGGGATATAGTAAGCTCAGCCAATAAGAGACTTCGCTCTTTGGCATAAGCGTGCCGAGTCGGAGCCGAGGGATCGGCTCCGAACCCATCAGTCAGAATGTAGGCGAGATAGGATCACATAACATCTGGCTAGTTATAAGAAAAAAAAACTAAGCTAGAAGGCTTCCCTCCAACACAGAAGGGCTTGGGGGCTCAGAAGCCTACAAATAGTCTATGCCACTTAACAGGAAAGGCAGGAAGCAAGCTTAAATTTTTTTTCTTCTGTTTCCCAGATGCTCTCTTTGTACACAGTAGGAGTGCCTGAAATCAGAATATGATCTCACTGCACTTAGTTGAGTGAGCAAATGAGATGGGCCCAGAAGGAGTATCCAAACACAAATTTACAAGAGGGGTGGGCAGTTTCAAGGCCACTAAAGATCAACACCAAAACAAAAACAGGGTGGGTGGGTGGGACTAACTGAAGAGCAGAGTCAAAACTTCCAGTTCAGTTAATATTCCTGCAACACAGCTAAAATCAATTTAAATACTGTATTTTTTGGGGGAAAAAAAGTGCAGATAAAGGTACTTAAATTCTCTTATACGTCCAGTTGAATACAGCAAGTTCTTAGCCGGCCAAAGCTGAGGTTTTTACGTGCACCTTTTAAGGACTCAACTGAGGAACATTAGGTACACCTGAGAGGTATGCGTAAAACTATGTGAACGAATATGTTTCTTAAAGTAAAAGGAGTTTACAAATCAGCAGTAGTTAGGAACGATCAGATCAGAGTCAGCTTGGCACAAGTTTGCATATTTCACATTGAAATAATTAATGTACGTATGACTTTAAATTGAAAAATCAGCACATTTAAGGAATACTTAAAAATTTGATAACATTGAGGGACATGGTCATGCCAGTCAAGAAAGGGGTGTCCACACCTGTGCAGTCCTGCAACAGCAGGTACTGTCCTTCAATACAGCCTCCATAGCTGAAACCGCCTCACAAGCTGTGTGTTTGGTAACAGGAAATGACAATATAGCAAAAGAAGCGCACACATTTAGAAAAAAAAATCACTGCTGCAGGAGAAATTATCAACTGGTAATCGCAGAAATCACTATAAAATATTTTTTCAAATAAATGGTACTGTAAAGAAATTAATGGAAAAAAGCTAAAGAACTTACTCAGAATATTTAAAAACACACACCACGCACCAGAATAAAGCTGTAAGCACCAAACATAAGAAATACAAGAGAAAAGTCTAAATAATGATGTTAAGTTGTCAATCTCGCCTTCATTCTTGCTGGATGGGTTCTACTCGGCCACTCTAAAAGCTCGAGAGCTAGTTCCACCGGCTCGAGGCTCCCCTATATCCCACAATGCTAGGCGGTAACTCCCCAGATCTCGTTTGCCGCTACAGCGATCGAGGTGTGTTCCTACCGGCTCAGGTTAGTTTTTTGGTAAAGAACTAGTTTCTTACCCTTTTTTCCCCTTTAAAGTTAGTTTTTCTTATAAATAGTTAGTTTTAAATTAGTTTATCCCATTCCCGTTAACTTTCCACCCCCTTTTTTCCACAAAATCTCTAGATTTTTCCTCGGGTTTAGGCCCAGCCCCTCCCTTCCTATAGTGAGTGACTGTGTTTTATAGGGATTTTTATTTCTAACTACTATAATTTGTTTAAATTAGTTTTTAATTTACCCCCAAGTGTAATCGGTGTGTGTGTGTGCTTGTGTGTTACACTTTCCCTTAGATATGTCTAAGGAATCAAAGGTCTCAGGCTTTAAGAAGTGTGACTCGTGCTGTCAGAAGATGTCTCTGACAGATGGTCACACTTCTTGTGTGTACTGCCTGGGACCTTTGCACCTGCAGGACTCATGTGCCGTTTGCCATGGCTTCAGCCCTAGAGTCCTGCAGGAGCGAGAAAATAA
This sequence comes from Protopterus annectens, assembly GCF_019279795.1. NCBI lineage: Eukaryota > Metazoa > Chordata > Ceratodontiformes > Protopteridae > Protopterus > Protopterus annectens. Next base: position 1,528,014,657 of record NC_056729.1, read on the forward strand.
ACTTATTTTAAGGGGCTTACTTAAGCCTGTGGGTCCCTCGACTCAGTCATCGGGGAAACCCTCTAAGCCTTCTAGACCTTCGGCAGCCTCTGAGCCGTCTTCTGGAGGCCCTAAAACTATTCAAACATCGGCTCCGGCCGGAGCCGATGAAACTCGAATACAAGCCCCTACAGTGTCCTCGGCTCCGGCCGGAGCCAAGGAAGACATTACTCTGTCAGCTCCGATTATTTTATCGGAACCGACATCCAGAAAGAGGTCCCGATCTCCATCTATTGGCTCCGTTCATTCAGCTCCAGCATCACCCTTGCTGTCTGAACGGAGTCATAGATCCCACTCTTCTAGGTCTTCCAGGTTATCGGACCATGACCTTCAGAGAGTAGTGAGTCGACTTCTTAAGTCCGAGGCATTAGCCCAGATGCTTCAAAGTCCGACTCAACAGTCGAGACCTACTCCTACCACTCAAACTATTCCTCCTCCGTCTCTTTTGAGTTCGGAGCCGAGGCGGCTCGGACCCGAGACTGTGGTGGCGTCGGAACAGATACCCTTGTCTTCGGTTCCGTCGTCTGCTCAGATGTCTTCTTTGGAAGAATCTCGGCGCCGGACTTCCCTCGTCGGCTCCGAGGGGGCGAGTGGCATCGGACCCTTGTCCGACCCCGTTCTCCCTCTCGGTGCTTCGGCGCTGGTGAGTTCGGCTCCGACATCGGCCTCGGAGCCATCACTGTCGGTGCCGGGGGAGGTTTTCAGTTTTTCAGAACGGAGACCTCCGGCTCTGCCTGACAGGGGTGCCTTCGAGGTCATGAGGAGCGTGTTAGAACCAGGTTCTACTCCACAGTCGGTTCTTTCTGCCCTCCCCTATGGTGCCTCCGGTGATTTCACTCACTCTCTCATCCCGACCGTAGAGCCAGCTCACAAGTTTCCCCTGTGGGGATCTCCTCCTCTTCCGAGGCCTCTCCTGACCCTGTAGGAGAGCCCCCTAGGAAGAGGCAGTGTAAGAGGAAGCACATTGACTCCCCTGAGTCTGTCACCTCTGACACTGATTTAGAGGATTCTGAAGGTTCCCCTCGTTCCCCCTCTGAAGATGTCTCCTTTGCAGACATCCTTGAAATCTTAAAACAGAGGGGGAATTGGCCAGCCCTCAACCCTTCAGAGGATGAATCAGTGTACCTTGAGGCGTTCGGCTCTCGCCCTTCCACCTCCTGGGTGTCCCCTCCCTTTGACCCCCCTTATGCAAGTGGTGTCAAAGAAGGCTTGGGCGGCTCCTGATTCAGTGGAACCCACCCCCAGGAGACCAAAGTTCATCACGGCCCCCAAGGATAAAGAATTTCTGACCAAAGGCGTCTCTGTTGATGCTATGGTGGTGGCTGCGACTACCAAGAAGGAGTTAGCTGATCCTTCGGTGCCTGTTCATCCTCCTAACAAGGAGTCTAGGTCGATGGACAGGTACGGGAAGCGGATGTTCTTGTCAGCGACCTTTACTATGAGATTGCTGAATTACCTGTGTCATTTTACTCGACTTCAGAGGGACTTACTCAAGGAAGCGAGTGAAATGTTGAAGGACCCAACAGCTGCGGGTTTTCAGGATAGGATGAACTCTCAGCTGGCTACCCTTAATTCTATAACCAACTCCTCCATGTGCCTCCTTTCATATGCGGCGGATGGAGCAAGTAGAGTGGCAGGTACAGGTGTTGCCTTGCGTAGGCACGCCTGGATGCGGCTTTGTAACTTTGCGGACCCTTTTAAGGCATCGTTCACTAATTCCCCCTTTGATGGATCATCCCTCTTTGGTCCTCAAGTGAAGGAAACCCTGACTAGGTGCGAGACTGATGGCAAAACTCTTTCTGCCGTCGGAGTCTGTTTTTCTACTCCTTCTAGACCTTACCCCAAAGGTCAGAAGGGGGGAAAGATGTGGTTCTGTAAACAATCTCAAGGAGACTTGCCTGACGCACAGAGTCGATTCCCCTCTAGAGGCAGAGGGGGGAACAACAATGGTAGACACCATCCCAGAGGCAGAGGGGGCCCGCAGAATCAGGGCAGTCGAGAATCCTTTTCCGACAAGCCCTTTCAGCATCCCTGAGGTGTTGCCCGACTGTCCACCTTCGGAGGCAGTCGGGGGAGGGTTGTCACTGTACCCAAAAGCCTGGCTATCCCTAACTCAAGACAAGTGGGTACAGTCTATCATTTCCGAAGGCTACAGAATCCCTTTCCTTTTCATTCCGAAGCTGTCCAAAAAATCCCTTCCAGACATTCCACCCAGTCAAAGGGAGCAAGCAGCATTAGAAACTTCAAAGCTGCTCGCAAAAAGAGCCATTCAACCAGTGCCAGCAGACCAAGTAGGATCCGGAACCTACTCCAAATTCTTTTTGGTTCCAAAGAAAACAGGGGACTGGAGACCCATTTTGGATCTCAGCAACTTGAACAAGTTTATCAAGAAAACAAAGTTCCGGATGGTCACGCTGCAGTCCATACTTCCCCTTTTGGGGCGGGACAGCTGGATGTGCTCTATAGATCTCCAGGATGCGTACTATCACATCAAGATGAGTCGACGCTCCAGGAGGTTTCTCCGCTTCAGGCTGGGAACCAGTCATTTTCAATTCAGAGCCCTGCGCTTTGGTCTCACTACAGCCCCCCGAGTGTTTACCAAATGCATGGCAGTGGTAGCCTCTCATCTGAGACAACAAGGATTCCAGGTGTTTCCTTATTTAGACGACTGGCTCTTTACAGCTCCCACCAAGCATCTTTTACTCCTCGCCAGAGACTACACCTTTCGCACATGTCAGGCGCTAGGCATTTCAATAAACTACGAAAAGTCTGTCTTGTCGTCTTGTCGTGTTATTACTTTCATAGGCGCAAATCTAGACACAGTCAAGATGTCAGCCAGACTCACAGAGCAGAGGATAGCAGACATACACAAACAGGTCTTTCTTCTCTTGCAGAGCAACAAGGTCAAAGCCAGATGGATCCTCAAAGTCTTGGGGGTTATGGCGGCGGCCATCCCTCTCCTACCATTAGCTCACTTCCATATGAGGATTTTGCAATGGATGCTCTTCACACAATGGTCTTACCAAAGCCTCCCAATGTCCCATCCTATTCGGATAACTCAATCGTGCAAGAGTCATCTCTCTTGGTGGCTCACATCTCCTCAGCTCCTCCTAGGGAGACCTTTTGTCCCTCCCCCTCCGGTTGCTACAGTGACAACGGATGCGTCCCTGATCGGGTGGGGGGGGCATTTCCAGGGCATGTGGCAACCGTTCGAGTGCCACTTGCACATAAACGTCATAGAGAGGAGAGCAGTGCTTCTAGCGTTGCAAGCCCTACAAGACTCTCTTCCCAAGGGAACTATAGCAATCCAAACAGACAACATGTCTGTAGTGTGGTACATCAACAAACAAGGCGGAACCAGATCTTACCCCCTATGTCGAGAGGCACTCAGACTGTGGCAATGGGCGATTTCTTCTCAGCGATTTCTGTTAGCAACGCACATCCCCGGGAAGTCCAATGTGATTGCAGACAAATTGAGCAGAGCTATTCTCATGCCTCACGAGTGGTCTCTGAACAATTCAGTGTTGGAGAAAGTTTTTCGAAAGTGGGGCAGGCCTTGCTGCGACCTTTTCGCTACTCCCCAAAACAGCAAGTGCGAAGATTTTTTCACCCTCTTTCCCCAACCAGGCCACCCCAGCAGAGACGCTCTAGTACACGTTTGGCCCCGGGGACTTCTGTATGCCTTTCCTCCCTTCCCACTGATATCCCAGCTGATACAGAAAGCCATCGCTCAGGAAGCTTCTATGATCCTCATTGTCCCTTACTGGCCTCGACAAGTTTGGTTCCCCTTTCTCCACCGTTATCTGTTGGAACAACCTTGGCATCTGGACCCAGTTCCAGACCTCTTGACCCATCAGTCGGGTCAGTTGCACCACTCCCTTCCCTCTCTGAACCTCACAGCATGGTTCCTCCAATTCCGACCTTAGCCAGGCTTCCTTTGATATCTCACTCGGAGATATCTTGATTGCCTCTCATAAATCTTCCACTCAGAAGATTTATCATAGCAAGTGGAAACGTTTTTCCTATTGGGCGCAGTCAAAGAATATAGATCCTTTCACTGCTTCTATTCAAACAGTTCTAGGCTTTCTAGCCGAACTTTTCCATGCAGGTTCGTCACCATCTACCATTAGAGTTCAATTGGCTGCAATTTCGAACTTTCATGTTGGAGTCTCAGAGTCCTCTATTATGTCTCACAAACTCTGCAAGGCCTTTTTAAAGGGAGTCTTTCTACTCAAACCACCCATCAGAGATCCTCCTCCTCAATGGGATCTAAATTTGGTTCTGGCATCTTTAATTCTTCCCCCCTTTGAACCTGCGGCTTCATGTTCTATAAAATTACTTTAGTGGAAGACACTCTTTTTAGTAGCTATCACATCAGCTAGAAGAGTCTCTGAACTTCATGCTCTGTGTAGTCGACCCCTTTATCTAGTAGTTCATAAAGACAGGGTGTCCTTGCGTACTAACCAGTCTTTTTTGCCCAAAGTAGCTTCATTGGCAAATTTGAATCAAACCATTGAGCTTCCTGTTTTCTTCCCAAATTATTCTAATAGGTCAGAACAAAAGTTACACTGTTTAGATATTCATCGCCAACTTGGGTACTATTTAGACAGGACCAAACAATTCAGGAAATCTGACCAACTGTTTGTTTCTTATGCAGAAGGTAGAATGGGCCTTCCAGTCTCTAAAGTCTCTCTCTCTAGATGGCTTACTTCGTTGATTACCCTAGTGTATGAGACAAGACATCAGCGATTGCCATCCAAACCCAGGGCTCATTCAACTAGAGCTTTAGCCACTTCTGCAGCTTTCCAAGATAGGCTGCCTATTGATTCGATTTGTTCTGCAGTTACTTGGGCTTCTCCCCATACCTTCATTTCTCATTATAAGTTGGACTTGGCCTCTAGAGACCGAGCCAACTTTGGTTCCACTGTACTCAAGAGTCTGTTCCGATAGGCCACCCGGGACAAGGTGCTAGGGACGCGGTCCCATCCAGCAAGAAGGAAGGTGAGATTGACAACTTAACATTTAGAAGTTATGTACCTACCATAACGTTCCATGTTAGTTGTCTTATTCTCGCCTTCTTTCTTGCGTCCCACCCTCCTTCCCCCTAGCCAGGACAGACCTAGAAGAGTTTTTTTTCTTTGTTCCTTATGGAATTTTATTGCTGGCCTTAGCTTTCAAACGAGATCTGAGGAGTTACCGCGTAGCATTGTGGGATATAGGGGAGCCTCAAGCCGGTGGAACTAGCTCTCGAGCTTTTAGAGTGTCCGAGTCGGAGCCGAGGATCGGCTCCAAACCCATCCAGCAAGAAAGAGGGCGAGAAGAAGACAACTAACATGGAACGTTATGGTAGGTACATAACTTCTAATTTTAGCATTGAGTCAAGCGATTCCTACATAGCTGCTAGCTATGTGGTCCTAAAATGATTCAGGTAATCTAAATTACTGGAATAAAAAAAAAAAAAAGTTTCATAAAACTCTTGACTAGTAATTGGTTTTGGCAGTCAGTAGGACAGAGCAGCAAGGTCATAAAAATCAATGGAAGTCTACTCTAGTATTCCTCTGAAACATACCTTTCAGCCTCTTGGTGCAAGAAATCTGGACAGAGCCCAAAATGGGGGGCAGACATTCAAAAAATAGGGACAGATTTTAACTATTGCTCTTACAAACTTAGAAAGACGCTAGAATAACAAAATTTATGTTAGCCAGCATTTTCTGAAGATATGAAGTCTGAAACTCAAATTTATGTCATTATTTAGGGACTTCAACTTGCAGTGATTTGCCAGAAAATCTACAAATTAATATGCAAAAGAACAGCTAGCAAGTACGGCAAGTGCCAGGCAAGCAAGCTGAGTAGATCCAAAGAGAAAAAATGCCAGCACCAGAGAAGATCTGAAAATTCAATATTTATTAACTGAAACTAGACCGGTTTCAGCACAAGGCTTTCTTCAGTAGTATATTACATAAATCCCAAAAAGTCACCTGCTTAAATAGCTTCAAAAAATCTGAAAAAGAATGACATCACTTCCTGTGGTTAACAAAACCAAAAAATAAATGGTTAATCTAAATAATAGTATGGTAAAAACCATAATATATGTTAACATAGAAAATATAAAAAATATATAATGATGGTATTGATCAACTCTTAATAATTCATCTATGTTCATATATATAAATAAAGTACAAATGTTATAATGATATATTGAACAACTGTACTAATGAACATAATGATTGATAAGCATAAAATGAAAACCATCATTAGTGCCATAGTATAATGGGGAATGTCATACAGATGTAATGACATCTCAAAAGAGATAAATCAAAAGTATATTGTTGAATGAGGGATACTGGATGAATGTAAAAAAGCATTGATCATAATTTATCATTCAGTCCCGGAGGGAAAAGCCCCCCAAGTTTTATGATCCATCTTTTCTCTTTCTTGTTCAAAATGTCATGCCACCCTGTTTTGAATGATCGGTTACCAGTTATACGATCAATAATGATGAATGAGAATTTGGCAGTAGGATGCTTGGTTGTATGTCTGTATAATGCGTTAGTTATTCTATGGTTTCTAATGTCCCCTAGGTGTTCAGAAATCCTTATACGGAACTGCCTAGATGTTTGTCCAATATAAAAGGCCTGACAGGTACATATGGCAAGATAAATTATCCAATCAGAGCTGCAGTTACCAAAGAATTCAATATTGTAAATATGGCCAGTATTTTTACTAGTAAAACTGGTAGTTTTAAAAATGTAACTGCAAAAGCTGCAGTGACCACAGGGGAATATGCCTATGAGTTTTTGCTATACCTACCATAAGTAGCGATGAATCTGCACGTATCTGAATTTTTCTCTCTTGGTCCCATTTGATATTGTAAGAGGGAGTCCCTAGATATAGGTAGGAATAGCAAAAATTTGATCGATATTATCAATAATCAATGGAACATACTTAAATTCACACCCTCTTTTGGAAGGCCACCTGGGGGAACTGTGTTATTTTTCATATAGGAAAGGTAGAACGCTCGGTTCTCACTTTTCACACTACAAAAGAGCAAGCATTAAGGATGACACACTCACCCAGAGGACACTTACAGGGGACAAACTCATAGGCATATTCCCCTGTGGTCACTGCACGCAACAATATACTTTTGATTTACCTCTTTTGAGATGTCATTACATCTGGATGACATTCCCCATTATATTATGGCACTAATGATGGTTTTCATTTTATGCTTATCAATCATTATGTTCTTTAGTACAGTTGTTCAATATATGACTATAACATTTGTACTTTATTTATATATATGAACATAGATGAATTATTAAGAGTTGATCAATACCATCATTATATATTTTTTATATTTTCTATGTTAACATATATTATGGTTTTTACCATACTATTATTTAGATTAACCATTTATTTTTTGGTTTTGTTAACCACAGGAAGTGATGTCATTCTTTTTCAGATTTTTTTGAAGCTATTTAAGCAGGTGACTTTTTGGGATTTGTGTAATATACTACTGGAGAAAGCCTTGTGCTGAAACCGGTCTAGTTTCAGTTAATAAATATTGAATTTTCAGATCTTCTCTGGTGCTGGCATTTTTTCTCTTTGAAACTACAAATTAAGAGGTATCAGCCCAAAAATAGGAGGCAAAATTTGGACATTATACAAAAATCCTGACAGTTGAGAGGTGAGCTCTGAAAATAAAATGTCACAGGTTAAGCTACTGATAGATGTGAGTACAGCTACAAAAAAGCAGATGGTTTCCTGTCTAAAGGGATGAAACTTTGTGTAGTAGGTAGCCAGCCCTCCCAAAACCAACATAACTGCAAAGCTAGAAAAACAAAAGATGAGTGCACCATGGACTGTAAAGCCAACTCCAGTAAGACTTCCAAATAGACAAATATCCACGTTTATTACTGAAAGACAGGTAAACAAACAAACTGCAGTAATGTAAGCGCTTTCGTGTTGTAAAACAACGCTTCCTCAGACATAACTGCAAAGCTAGTACACTGCTCAGTCTCTGCAAAATATAAGAAATGGTGGGATGGATTCTATCCATCCACAACCCCTTTTCCCGTTTAGTATGGATTATCCCTTTAATCGTGGCGCAGCACAATGCCTCAGAGATCATCCATGTGCAACTAACAACGGGCAAAACTGCAATTCAAATTGTAGCTTGCTACAGATCACCCACCATGACCCAGGACCCCCTTTCCATGTTTCTGGAGACACTGGAAAATATGAAAGTCCTACCAAATACCCCAATATTGGGTGATTTCAATTATCCAAACATTAACTGGGAAAACTACTCAAGTACTAACTCCCTTGCCCAACGCTTCCTAGAATTTATAAACTAACGCCTTGGATCAGCTGGTCAACACCCCTACCACAGGTGACAACATATTGGACCTGGTCATCAAAAACATAGGTGACTGGTGTCCAGACTGGAGGATCAACCCCTCGCTGGTTAGATCAGACCATAGACTAATCACCTTGGATATCCATATTCCGCCTCCACCCCCAATCAAGGAAACCACCGTGAAAAACCTTTTCAAAAGCAAACTTCATGTTACTCAAGACCAAAGTGGAAAGGTTCACAGCCTCCATGCTAAAGGAAAACGCTGTCCAAGCTGCTGAATCCCTTACAAAGGCACTCTATGAGCACCTGCAAGAATACGTGGATCGTGCTATCCCAAGCAAAACCAATACTCACTCCTCCAAGAAAAGGAAACCAGTCTGGTGTACCCCTGCCATAAAACAAGTATACCCCTGCCATAAACAAGCTATACAATAGGAGGAGGAAACTAGTACAGAAAAGTGTAAAATCCCAAGAAGGAAAGACATCCCTGATCAGTATCGGCAAGAAACTACGATCCCTCATAAAATCATCCAAGGCTAGCTTTGGAAGAAAAATTGCCAATGACTCCAATGATAACCACAAAGCATTATTCAGCTACGTCAAGAGCCTAAGTGGAAAAACTCAGATCTGCTCTGAGTTAGTGCAGAATGGCACAACATACACTGAACTGACTGATATTGCCAACATTCTGGCAGACAGGTTCAGTTCAAACTTCACCCCCCCCCCTCACCCCATAAAGGACCCATAACCATACCAGAAGAATGTAGAGCCCCGGCAATCACTGACACACAGGTTAAAACAGCCCTATCCAAAGTCAAAAACACAGCTTCAATGGGACCAGACAGTGTCCCAGGCTGTGTCTTACACAAGCTCCAAAAATGAACTAACCCCTCACCTAAACACTCTGTTCAAACTCAGCCTCTCTACAGGCTATGTACCCATAGGGTGGCGCACAGCAACAGTTATCCTGCTCCACAAAGGTGGAGCCACAGTGGACCCCAGGAACTATCAACCTATAAGCCTGACTAGCCTGGTCTGCAAGGTTACAGAGCTCATCATCATAGAACTCATTAAAGGAAAACAACGGGATATCAAATCAAATATCTCTACCTGATGTATCTCTAAAGTCCTGTTATGTGATACAGCCTCAAAAAAACATAACCGCAGCTTTAAAAAAAAAATCCACTATTCTCTTTTACTGCTTAGGCTTCATACTTTTCCGTACTGTTTGACTTTCAGTTTTAAAACCAAGATGAAAACTGTCTAGTCGTCTCTTAAATAATGATGTCACATCTGCCATAGCTCTTGCTGAAGATCCTGGGAGGTATCCTCCCCCAAAGTGATGTAAACACTGCCTTATTTGCATGCTGTGCAGAATCCCTGTGATCCTCCCACATTGTGATGTCAACACTGCCTTTCCCAGCCCACTGTTAACCTAAAAAATGGACTAGGTGCTGTGTGGAACTCCTTTTCTGTGTTAGCAAATCTGGTCGACTCTATTCATGTGAAGCACTTCTTCACCAGCGTTTTGCTACTTCATAAGTAAGGTAAGTCTTATTACTTATTACTTCTTAATAGTGTATCCTAAATGTAATCTGTCCCTGTTTCTATGCCTCCCTAGCCTTTATATTGTGCCCTCCCAAGTTTTTAATTGCACATTAGTGGAGTTAATCTTTTTTTGTAAGGGTGCCACGTGCTTCCCTTTCGCAGCTGCATTTTTAGCTTAGCCTACTTATTTTCGTTTTGATCCAGGGTTTATATTTCCCTGGTTATGTTTAATGCTGGCGTCTTTTGTATTCTTGAGTCGGCCTGTGTTTCTGTGCTTGCTGCCTTTGGGTTTCCTTCTGAAGTAAGTGTATTGCTGCTTGTAGTAATTGTATTACTGTCTAGTATTTTTAGTTGCTTGCTGGTGTTTTTTAAAAACTATGCTATATTTGTAGCTATATTGGTTTTCTTTAGTTGATGCCTTGTGCTTCGCGATTGTGGTTGCTGGTGTGTTTTTTTTTTAAAAACCTTACTGTATTTGTAGCTGTATTTGGTTTTATTTAGTTTGTTGATGCCTCATGCTTCGTGATTGCATGCTGCAGATGTTTTGTAATGTTTTCAGCTGTTTGTTTCTGTGGTTGAGCTTCGCGTTTCGGTCTTGTCATGTTTTTTATTTATTTTTTTTAATATTAGTAATCCGTTTTATTGGTTATGCTGCTGGGCTTGCTCCGTTTTAGTGTGTGTGCCATCAAACCTGCTACCTGCTTGAAACTTTGCCACAGCTGAATAATACCTTTTTTTTCCCCGTTAGCTGGGTAATGAAATTATTTTAATGTGGACGCTGGAGCCATTAGGCATAAAACGTATTTAATGAGTAATTCTGCAGCCTGTAAACATACTTATGAATAGTCAGCAAGAGAGTGGTAGTAGTCCAGGGGTGGTTTCTGCAGCTATACTTGTTTCATGCAACTAAGCTAAGTGCATTTCTGGGTTCCCATGTAAGATTATCATAGCAGGTAAATATACAGTGATGTATGCAATATAGAGATTCAACATTTTGTCCATCAGTATGTGTCCATAGTTTAGAAGTAGCCTCAGACACTTCACAATGCTCAGTTACACATAGAGCGCAGGTTCTTGTAAGATTAATGTCACGGTTGCTATCATATTCTTTGAGCCTGCGTGTTGTTTTGTTTTTAAATTAATGAAAAACGTAAGGGAAATAAGAGAGAAATAGAAGATAGATGGGAAAGGAAATGAGGAATTTTGCTGCTTGTACAAGCACAGCAGCTTAGTCATTGTAAAGCTGCTAAGCAGCATGCCTTGAGTGAGAGTTGCTGCCAATTCCTATTGAAATAATGGAATCAGCATGGCATATATTTTTTGACTTTGTTATAAAGTTCGGTAGACAAAATACTATTTCTTTAGTCTGCAAAGTGATATTCTGCCTGTTAATGCCTGCCATCTTGGTAAACTCAATCCATTTGCTAAGCTTTCTGCCTGTTCCTACTCTTGCATACATACTGCCTGTCAGTCGGTACTCCTCTAGCAGTCTCTTTCCCTAGACTCCCCTCTAGCTTAAACCTTTCCACTAATATCCTACCTTCCAACTGCAGCTACCTGCACTCCTGATTGTTTCCTGCTAACTTCTCTTGCTTTATTTCAACCCGCTCCGTTCGCCCTGCGGGCTCACTCCGCTCCCCTCCCTACCCCCAATTCCCACCCACCCCCAGGGGTCCTACTCTTATACTTCTCTAGTCCCACCCCTTACCCTATCATCCTATCCTCCACTTTCCCTCCAAACATATCCCCTCCCCTTCATACACCCCATATCCTCCTCCCTCTTTCCTCTTTTACACACTAGTCCTCCTATCCTTTTCTTACCATCTCTCCTCTACCTCTATTACCACTCTTTCTATACCTCTCCACACATTTTCACCCCCTCTACCTTATACTTCCTTCTATAGCCTTACCTCCTGTTGCACCTGTATATTATCTTTCTTTTTCATTATATACACATACTTCCTCCTGACTACCCCTAATCTTTTACCTCCTCCCTATAACCACTTCTAACTTACTTACTTATAAAAATGAGTCTCAACCTAGCCACATTGCTTATACTCTCAATTCTACTTATAACTACTCTCTACTCAACCTACCTCATTACCTTGATAGAGTACCCACTCTATTTTCAGCCTAAACACTCACAAACACATACATCTTCCTTTTACACTTCTCTCACTACTTTCTCTAATGTCAATTCCACCCCTAGTTACTACCTACCCAAATACCATAGGTACTCTCACCTCACCTATACCCTACCCTCAGATAAAAAAATAAGACCTCTAACCCTTCTCAGAATCAATCTCACATCTAAGCCTAATGACCCTACCTTACAAGATGGTGACATTCACCCCAACCCAAGCCCCATATATCCTTCCTCTCAAGCATCTAAACCTTTCACCAAAAACACCCTCCTCATAGGACATCTAAACATACGAAGCATAAACAACAAAGTACCCTACCTACACACCCTCCTAGATACTCACTGTTTTGACATTCTCTGTCTCTCTGAAACCTGGCTAAAACCAGCCACTAAAGATACTGAAATTATACCACAAGGTTATAATATACTTAGGCTTGACCATACTAAACGGAAAGGTGGTGGAGTAGCAATACTGTTTAAAAATCATCTTAACATCTCTACCCTTTCAGCCTGTCCAACCCAAGATAGTAAGGTAGAAGCCATCATCACTAAATTTCAACTTAATGCTAAGAAAGCCCTTTACCTCATCTGCATATATATACCTCCTGGAAACAATATACCAATTGTAGAAGACTTTCTCAGTTGGGTTTCCATTAACTACCCCCAAGAAACTATAATTCTTGGTGACTTAAATATCGACTGGAATACTATCAATACTGACAATCCCACCTCTCACATTAACCTAAACGGTTTTACCCAAACCATTACCTCTACAACTAGGCTTAATATGTCAAGTATGAAACAAACTATTTTAGATTGGATTCTCATAAACAATGTTAACATCACATACAAAGTCGGGACTATGCCTGATGACCTCAGTGATCATTGCTTAACTTACATTACAAGGGAGAAGACTGACTATCTCCATCTCCCTAATATAAGAAAAATACGGTCCACTAAACACTTTAAAATCGACCTATTCCAAAATGAACTCAGAGCTTGCAACTGGAACCCCTTAAAAACTCTTCCACTTAATGAAGCAGTATCATTCTTTAATTCTACTTTCCTTTCTATTTTGGATATACATGCTCCTGAGCGTACTAATAGAATGAAATCTAAAACAGCCCCTTGGCTCTCAAATGAAACTAAAAAACTAATCCTCTCTAAAAATAAGGTTTGGAACAAATGGAGATCCCATAGAATTAACTCTGACTTTCTTCACTTTCGCCAACTTAGAAATCTTACCAAAAAAGCTATACTCACCGACAAAAGAAAGTTCTACTATGAACTACAAGAAACCAACTTAAATAAACCCAAACAGTTCTGGTCCTCAATCAATAGACTCCTTTCACCAGGAACAGCTAAAACTCCCTCCCCACTAAATGCTGACCCAGACTCCCCTCTCCAAACTGCAAACACTTTTAATTCATTCTTTACTGAAACTATTCAAACTCTCGCTAGACAATTAAACAATAATAACTTCTATCCTCCTAATAATCTAGTAAACTCTTCCTACAACTTCTCTACAACCTATCCCTACCTCTTTCATCTATAAACTTATTCACAAACTGAAACCTTGTACCCCCTCTGCTGACAAACTCCCTTCCCTTTTTCTGCAAAAGGCAGCCAAAGAAATTGCTTACCCAATTACTATACTCATAAACAGGACCATCCAAGAAGGAACCATCCCCGATATTTGGAAAATCTCTCATATTATCCCACTACACAAAGGCGGTGACTCTATTGACTATTCCAACTTTAGACCTATTGCTCTTCTTTCTCCTTTGGCAAAAATTATGGAGAAATGTATTCATCAGCAACTTCTACAGTACCTCTCTCTTCACAATATTATAGCTAACTGTCAACATGGCTTTAGACCTCACCATAGCACCACCACTGCCCTCCTTTCCTTTGTAGATACCATTAACAGCAATCGCAACAATAATCTTCTCTCTTCTGCCCTATTCATTGACCTCTCCAAAGCTTTTGACATGGTCAACCACTCTTCTTTAATTAGCATTCTCAAATCCCTCTCATTTGATAGCCTTGCCATCAAATGGTTCACATCATACCTCAGTAACAGACAACAAGCCATTCTTTGGGAAAACCACATCTCCTCCTTACTGCCCATTACCATTGGAGTCCCTCAGGGCTCCATTCTTGGTCCTCTCCTCTTCTCCCTCTACATAAATGATCTCCACTCTGTAATTCCTCAAGCTACCTGCATTCAATATGCAGATGACTCCACCATCATTTGCTCAGCATCCTCCTCTTCAGATCTCATCTCACTAACTCAAACTATGTTCAACACTGTAGAAACATGGTTCACTAGACGGTACCTACTTCTCAACGCTAAAAAAACCAAACTTCTCCTCTTTACCCCCACCACTAAACTTCACCATCTCCTCAAACAACAACACTGTAATCTCTCCTGACTCTACAACTAAACTGCTAGGAATAACCATTGATAACAATCTCTCTTTTGACCAACATATAAACAATACTATCAAATCAGTTAACAGAAAAATAGGATCATTATACCGCATTAAACCATTTCTCACCCCTTCTACAAGAGCTACTATTGCTCACTCCCATCTAATATCTACTCTTTTACGCCTCTCCTATCTTCACTAACCTCAAGAAAACTAACCTAAACAAACTAGCAACCTGCTACAATAACATTGCCCACTTCGCCACTGGTAAACCTTTTAGAACCCATCACTGCCTTAATTTGAAACACTTAGGCTGGCTGGAACTACAAAACTATCTTATTATCTCACAACTCACAATTGCCCACAAACTACTGTACCAACCTAATAACACCCCTATTCTATCACAACTTATACTCCCTTATAACAATCTCACCTCTCTTCGTTCCTCCTGTAAACTTATGACCAAACCCATAAAGGCCCATAACGTAGCTGGTGACTCTCTTTTCACCAACACTGTTGGCAGGGCATGGAATCTGCTGCCCAACGACTTAACTTTAATCTCATCCCTACCTCTCTTCAAACAACAAATCAAACTGTACTTCCACAACCACTGGCTTTGTTCTTGTAGTACTCCAGGGTAACTTCACTCTCCCCACCCTCTCTGTACCTTTAACCCTTCTGTTTTGCTTAATATTTAGCATTTACCCTGCTCCTTCACCCTTGCTGTCCTACTATGCTCTCTCACCTCCTCTTGACTGTCTTCCTTCTTTTCCTCTCTCACTTCCTGACTCCTGTCCCTTCGCTATTATTTATCTCACATTCTCCTTCTACTTCTCTACCCCCCTGAGCTTTAACTGTTATCTCTATGGCAGATGCCATATTGCATATCCTTTATGTACTAGGTAAAATTGTTTTGAAACTGACCGAACTTTATGTATGATCTCTAACTGTTTGAGTTCCTTAATGTATGTTGATTTTATTAACAAGTTGATTTTTAATTTCTATTTTATTGTATATTTTTATTAACAAGTCTGTTCATTTATGTTTTGTGTGGAGCTTTTCTCCCCGGGCCTCTACTGAAAATGGACATATATCCAGCTAGACTAGCCCGGTCAACAAATGTAAAATAAAATAAATAAATAAATAATAATATAACATTTTGTGAGTGAGTATAGCACACAAGCCACTGAGAAGCAAAGTCTGATAAAATCTCTAAGGCTGGTAAGCTTTTCTGATCTCAGTTTTCTGGTAGTGAAGTACATGCCTTGCAACCATTTTTTTTTTGTGGCCAGGGATAGCACTATCATGGTAGGGGCTCTGAGTGAGAAGAAATAAAATAGGAGGAGGAACTTGCTAAAAAATACAGGTAACACATGTAGTGCCTTCAGCTGGAGGCCTTCTAATGTCCATAGGATACAGCAAGGGGCAAGTGTGTGTGTGTGAAAATGCAAGCAAGCGGCAAGTGTGTGTGTGTGTGAAAATGCAAGCAAGCGGCAAGTGTGTGTGTGTATGTGACCCAAAAGCAAGGGGGCAAGTGTGTGTGTGTGACCGCAAGCAAGGGGGCAATTGTGTGTTTGACCGCAAGCAAGGGGGCAATTGTGTGTGCGTGTTTGACCGCAAGCAAGGGGGCAATTGTGTGTGTGTGTTTGACCGCAAGCAAGGGGGCAATTGTGTGTGTGTGTTTGACCGCAAGCAAGGGGGCAACTGTGTGTGTGTGTTTGACCGCAAGCAAGGGGGCAACTGTGTGTGTGTGTTTGACCGCAAGCAAGGGGGCAACTGTGTGTGTGTGTTTGACCGCAAGCAAGGGGGCAACTGTGTGTGTGTGTTTGACCGCAAGCAAGGGGGCAACTGTGTGTGTGTGTTTGACCGCAAGCAAGGGGGCAATTGTGTGTGTGTGTGTTTGACCACAAGCAAGGGGGCAATTGTGTGTGTGTGTGTTTGACCACAAGCAAGGGGGCAATTGTGTGTGTTTGACCGCAAGCAAGGGGGCAACTGTGTGTGTGTTTGACCGCAAGCAAGGGGGCAATTGTGTGTGTGTGTGTGTGTGTGTGTGTGTGTGTGTGAGACTGCAAGCAAGGGGGCAATTGTGTGTGTGTGAGACTGCAAGCAAGGGGGCAATTGTGTGTGTGTGAGACTGCAAGCAAGGGGGCAATTGTGTGTGTGTGAGACTGCAAGCAAGGGGGGCAACTGTGTGTGTGTGTGAGACTGCAAGCAAGGGGGCAATTGTGTGTGTGTGTGAGACTGCAAGCAAGGGGGCAATTGTGTGTGTGTGAGACTGCAAGCAAGGGGGCAATTGTGTGTGTGTGTGAGACTGCAAGCAAGGGGGCAATTGTGTGTGTGTGAGACTGCAAGCAAGGGGCAATTGTGTGTGTGTGAGACTGCAAGCAAGGGGGCAATTGTGTGTGTGTGAGACTGCAAGCAAGGGGGGCAATTGTGTGTGTGTGAGACTGCAAGCAAGGGGGGCAATTGTGTGTGAGACTGCAAGCAAGGGGGCAAGTGTGTGTGTGTGAGACTGCAAGCAAGGGGGCAAGTGTGTGTGTGTGAGACTGCAAGCAAGGGGGCAAGTGTGTGTGTGTGTGTGTGAGACTGCAAGCAAGGGGGCAAGTGTGTGTGTGTGTGTGTGAGACTGCAAGCAAGGGGGCAAGTGTGTGTGTGTGTGTGAGACTGCAAGCAAGGGGGCAAGTGTGTGTGTGTGTGAGACTGCAAGCAAGGGGGCAAGTGTGTGTGTGAGATTACAAGCAAGGGGGCAAGTGTGTGTGAGACTGCAAACAAGGGGGCAAATGTGTGTGAGACTGCAAGCAAGGGCCAAGTGTGTGTGTGTGACTGCAAGCAAGGGGGAAATTTTGCCTCTTTCAAGATATCTTGTGCTGTGAAATTCATAGATACAACTGATTGAGTAGATTTTACAGGGAGCTGAGAGATGCAGGGCTGCAACAATTATTAGTGCTGCTTATGTCTGCTTGCTTTGCTAATATCACAACAGGTTGTTTGCTTTTGATGCAGAAGGCTGTGGTTTCTACTCACATAGATGAATTTGTGAAACTGTACTGCATTGCAAATGGGGTGGATGATGCACTCCTTTCTGGTGAAGAAGATTGTCATCCATTCCCTACTGCAGTATTACCAGCTTATTGTTCTTGTGTAAGATAAGTAAATTATTCAAAAAGGGCAACTATGACATTATTTGTTGATTACATGACATTTAATTTTTGGCTAGCAGCAACCGCTTCATTAGTTACAGATCGCTTTAATGTGGAATTATTTACAGGACGTTTACTGCTTCAGAAATTGTGCGTATGTACTGATACTGGTGGACTGTAGAAGCCTGACTACACTTGTGATGGAAATATTCAGAATTGGGCAGTATTGTCATTATTGGTGCATGCATTTTGTTGCACTGTTTTCAGGAAAAATGTTTGAAACAGTAAATATAAAACACCCACTAAAACTGGACTGCATTGTACAAGGAATATAATTATATACAATCAGGAAGGTGTATTCAACAACATGTGCATTTCTCGTGTGCAAAGGGTCTGAGAATTTTAAAATATCACTAACTGAAAGTGAAACTTAGACTGCCACTGGCTACATGTGTTATCTTTGAATGTCTGTTTCAGTGCTGTTGCAATGTCCAGATTCTGACTGCAAGCAAGGTCGAAGTGTGTGTGTGTGTGTGTGTGTGTGTGTGTGTGTGTGTGTGTCCGCAAGGGGGCAAGTGTGTGTGTGTGTGTGTGTGTGTGTGTGTGTGTGTGTGTGTGTGTGTGTGTCCGCAAGTGTGTGCGTGTGTGTGTGACTGCAAGCAAGGGGGCAATAGTGTGCATGTGTGTGTGACTGCAAGCAAGGGGGCAAGAATGCGTGTGTGACTACAAGCAAGGGGGCAAGAATGCGTATGTGACTACAAGCAAGGGGGCAAGAATGCGTATGTGACTACAAGCAAGGGGGCAAGAATGCGTGTGTGACTACAAGCAAGGGGGCAAGAATGCGTGTGTGACTACAAGCAAGGGGGCAAGAATGCGTGTGTGACTACAAGCAAGGGGGCAAGAATGCGTGTGTGACTACAAGCCAGGGGGCAAGAATGCGTGTGACTACAAGCAAGGGGGCAAGAATGCGTGTGTGACTACAAGCAAGGGGGCAAGAGTGTGTGTGTGTGTGTGACTACAAGCAAGGGGGCAAAAGTGTGTGTGTGTGCGTGACTACAAGCAAGGGGGCAAGAGTGTGTGTGTGTGACTGCAAGCAAGGGGGCAAGAGTGTGTGTGTGTGACTGCAAGCAAGGGGGCAAGAGTGTGTGTGTGTGTGACTGCAAGCAAGGGGGCAAGAGTGTGTGTGTGTGTGTGACTGCAAGCAAGGGGGCAAGAGAGTGTGTGTGTGTGACGGCAAGCAAGGGGGCAAGAGTGTGTGTGTGTGTGTGTGTGACTGCAAGCAAGGCTTCTTATTTTTGGATTGTTAGTCTCAATTTTTGAGTTTTTCAGTCAAACTCTTTCGGAATAAAGTCACTAAATGAGACACTGAGTTTCAGCCTTCATAACCTTCATAAAAATGCATGCTAAAGCAAGACCTGTTATTCGATCAGCTCTCTCAGTTTATACAAGATCAATTTTTTGTACTGTTTTGATGTCCCCCCACATATATTCTGCCTTGTCCAGATTTCCTGCATTAACAGGTTGCTAGGTACATGCAAATACATTGCTTTTTTAGAATTAGGCATATCCCAACCTCTCAACTGTCCCTGAACTTGGCTCAAAATGTTGCTCTTCCCCTAATAATCCCTCCCCAGAAATTGCTATTTCGGAAGAAAACATGGAGGGTTTACCATTAACTGTAATAATCCAGTTAGGGATAACTTTCATTTCATAAATGCATGTTTTTTTTTTATTTTGTCAGATGCTCAAGTTAGTAGTACTAATATTAAAAGGAGCCCCTTCTTTGACAGGTTACCAGCTGTATTGTGTGGCTATTATCTTTTTGAATCAAATTTTTTTTTTTGGGACAATTGCTGCCAAATCATTAGAGACTGAAGAATGAAATCAATGACAGACATTTAAGTTTCAGATTTCATACCCTTTTGAAAATTCATACTAATGCAAGACCTACTATTTCATAATCTTTCCTAATTTGATAGGAGCAATAATCCTACTTCTATTTATTTATTTTATTTATATTTGTTGACCGGGAGTGTCAGACTGGACGTAGGTCTATTTTCAGCGCAAGCCCAGGGAGAAAAGCTCCACAGTAAAATAGACAGTAGTTACATTGGATTATAATGATTAACAATTTAACATAGCACTTACTTACAACATATTTACAGATGAAGAACATAGTACATCAATAGACAAACAGAATCTTTATCTGCGAAGTACATAACAGACATTAACAAATGTTACAATGAGAACTTCCTGCTGTATAATTAAGTACTAGGCTTATGTGCATCTGAGCTTGCTATAATCAAGGTAGTTAGTGGAGTGGAAAGAAAGGTAGTGGTTGGATGGGGTGGATGATATTAGACTGGGAGTTGCAAGGGCATAGCCAGCATGTTTTTAGTTGCGCTTTTAATAAAGTTTTGAAGTGGGTGCATGATGGTACAGAGGTAATTGTGGGTGGGAGTGAGTTCCATAATTTGGCTATGGCACAAGAGAATAGTGCTTCACCAGCAGAGTTATTGGCTTTAGTGATCTGCAAGTGATTTTTGTTGGTGGATCTTAGTGGTCTGGTGGTGCGATTAGGGTTGGAGTAAATTCTGGAGAGATGGGACATTTAGTGGATGGTTTACTAGTTTGTGGGCGAGTGAGAGTTGATACCACTGAAGCAGGTGAGGGAATTCAAGCCAGCCCAGTTCAACAAGTGAGAGACAGTGGTGACTACAGTAGGATGCCCCTGTGGCGAATTTGGCGATTTTTGTTGTAGCAGGTCTCTAGCTTGTTAAGACCACATTGCCTTAGGTTGGTATATATTGGAGAGGCATAAAGTAGGGTGGAGATAAGGTGGGAATTTGCTATTGAAATCTTTGCTGCTTTGGTGAGAAATTGCTCTTTTCTGTATAATGCTCCTAGTTTTTTGTGGACTTTTTTTATGGTCATGGATATGTGAATGTCAAATATTAGTTTATTTTCTGTTTCCACTCCTAGCAATTTGGTGTGTTCAGTTGGGTATATAGTGGTGTTGTCTTTTGCTGTGATGTTAAAGTGAGGGTTGTTTTGAGTATGTTTGGTGTGTTGGAAGATGAGTAGTTTAGTTTTGTTTGGGTTGAGTATTAATTGGGCATCGGATAACCATGTTTCAACAGAGGAAAAGGCTTCCTGTGTGACTTTTTGCAATTTCGGTAGGGACTGGGCTAAGCAGATGATGGTTGAGTCATCTGCATATTGTATTAGTGTGCCATGTTTGGTGGCAGAGGCTAGATTATTGGTGTAAACAGAGAAGAGTAGGGGTCCAAGGATGGATCCTTGGGGAACCCCTATGGAGACAGGTAGTTGGGGAGATGTCATTCTGCCATACAACGGATTGTTGGCGGTCAGACAGGTAAATCTGAAACCAGTTGGTGACTGATTGTGAGAAGGACAGGTTATTGAGGACAGAGATAAGTTGTTTGTGTGGGACCATGTCAATTGCTTTAGATAGGTCTAGGAAAGTAGCAGAGGAGAGATAGCCATTGTTTTTATGCTGAAGGATAGTGTTAGTGAAGGAGAGTAAGGCAGTGGTGGTACTATGGTTTGGTCAGAAACCATGCTGAGTACTGGAAAGGAGGTTGTTAGTAAGAAGGTAGTCTGAGACCGGAGAGTGTATGTGTCTCTCTAGTATTTTGGAGAGTGGAGCGAGAATAGCTACGGGGCAGTAATTGGTTGGGGTGGATGTCTCCACTTAGGGCTAGTTTTGATATGCATGAGATTATTAGTTCTCTCAGTTTTTGAATGTGTTTGTTTATAAGGGAAACTTTATGATTGTGCTCTGTGGGTACTAGGTATGGTGGGAGGGTTACTATGTTAAGTTGTAGGGCTGCTTTATGTTTGAGTAATATAGTTGGTAGAATATGTGGGGGGTGCATAGGGATGGTTCTTGAGCTAGTGGGAGGGGAGTTGAGTGTGGGTGAGACATGAGTGATGGTGTGAGTAGTAGTACAGTGGTAGTGGTTGAGTGGGGGAATGATGGAGCTTTAGTAGGATGTAAGATATGCAAGGAGAGTGCATGCAGTGAGCATAGGTAAGGTATGCTGGTACATGTGAGGTCATTGTTCCCCTGTACTCTTCACTTATCAGACCAATGATTGAGTACAATGCCCCATTCGGAATGTATCTTACCCGACACCTGCAGCAATTGGAAAGACCCCAAAAGTTCCTCACCAAAAGGATAAAGGGGCTCAAAAATAAGCCATATGCTGCCCGACTGAAGAAACTCCAGCTCTATTCAGTCGCATACAGTCTGCTCAGACGTGACCTGTGCCTGACATACAAGGCCATGTCCAACCCGGAATTAATGGACATGCTCCACCTCAAAAAGTCCAAATCCACCAGAGCCACAAGAGCAAGAGACTTAAACCTCAACACGGATATAAATAGGACGTGCTGGAGGGACAGATTCATCACCCAGAGACTCCTTATGCTGTGGAACAGAATCCCGGTCCATGTGAGACAGAGCACCTCACTGGCTCTGTTCAAGAGGAATCTTGACCAGTGGATGGGAGATCGTAGGTTTACCCCGGGGATCATCTCTGTATCACTGCTGGACAGAGGCACGGCAAACTAATGGGTATAGTATTCTTCAACCTAAGGGGTGGTGAAAGCCACACAACTCTGGCTAGACTTATAAATGCCCTAGGGCAGATAAGCCTAGTATGAACCTATGTTAGTTGAGGAGGTGTGACAGTAGTGGGAAGATGGAGGAGGTAGTGTTGGGTTAGCGCTGTGGTTGACTATTGGAAAGATGGGAGGGGTTTTGAGTCCAATAAAGGTGGGACCACCTGGGGCGGGAGGGAATAGGGGGCAGGGTGGGGAGTAAAGCGGGTAGAGACCCTGTTAGTTGCTCGTATGAGGGGGCTGGAAACAATCACAAAGCAAAGGCAAGTATGTGTTAAGAAACAATCACAGTTGACCAAGGACTGCTCTGAAACAATAAGTCCTTTCTTAATTTCTCAGATGGAAAAACAGGATAACCTTGTATCAGTAGGCTACTGTGGTCATAGTTTAAATTTACAAACACACAGTATTGATGAGTTATGGCGGATACTATTTGCTAACAGAAGGGAATAAGAGAAAGTGGAATGTGTGTGTGTGTGTGTGTGTGTGTGTGTGTGTGGTGGGGGGGCTGCTTACAAGCCAAAGCAGAGTGCTCTCCAGGGGAAAATTAATATTGGCTCAAACAGGTAGACACATACTCAAAGTTAACTGTAGCGTTTGCAGACAGTTCAGACCTGGACTGCGCTTTTCCATTTGTGCCTTTGTCCCACTTCTATGTATGGCTTTGTCCTAATTTCTTGCGCTGAGGTTCATAGGTATTTCAGGATCAATTTATCCTTGCTTTTGAACCAGATTTCTCTGCTTGGTTAGTACACTGCTATAATATGTAAAAATAAAATCTAAATCATTGTAGAAGTAAAGCAGTGTGTGTGTCTGCGTGTGTGTGTATGCACTACCATAGTTTTTTTTAAATATTGACTCAAAAAAGCATGTGGGTGCTGTCATGCAAGTCTAAAATATTTCAAGTTTATAGTGCATCGTTTGTTAGCTATTTAAACAGGAAGGGAAAATAAGTGGCAGATTGCTTTGCAAAGCAGGGATTATTGCCAGTGCTATGTAGCTTGGTTTTAAATTTGACAGGAGTAGTGCAACAAAAAATGTCTCCCACTGTAAGGAGGAAAAGGCTGACAAGCAAACAGTACATTACTCTGGTCACCTGCTGTGACGAGCTGTCAATCACATGCAGATAATTGGTCAAATTACCCTTGGCTCTTTGACAGCTAGGGAAGGTAGGTGTGAAGTGGAAGGGGAGATTCCTTGAAGAGCTAGACTTCAGCCTTCACAAAAGAAAGCAATTTAGCATTTCTAAGATGAAAGAGCTACAAAATGCACCTTTCAGTTCTGTTCTGTAGCATTTGCACTGCTTGTGTTTTAAGTGGTCATTGAAAAAGGATAACATTTTGGGATACTTAGAGGCAGAGTAAACAGTCTGAATTTTTTCAATATGCCAGACACCATGTGGTCAGTCAGAAATTGCATCTAAAAATATCTAAAAAGCTCAAAATAGTCTCAGAGTGCTATTAAAATGTAGGAAACATCAAACCATGATGAAATTAATATGTTTTTTTGAGTCTGAGGGCGCGGTTGTCCTTTAACCGAGACATTGGGAACCTCCAAACATTGAACTCGACCCAGTTTGGTTTTAAGGGCAGATCATGCCTCCTAAACCTGATGGACTTCTTTGAGACAGTTACCAAGGCTCTAGACGAGGGAAAGGAGGTCCACACAGCCTACCTAGACCGTGCAAAGACCGCGTAGTCCCCTAAATACAGAAAATGTAATAAGGGATCTGGGGACAGAAGTAGATAGTAACCTCTCCTTTGATAATCATACTGCCAAGGTGGTTAGAAAATCCTTTTATGTGGCCCACCTAATCACAAAAGGGTTTGCACCTAGAACAAAAGGTTATTGTGCCCCTCTACTCATCAGGCCCATCATAGAGTACAACACCCCATTTGGGATGTACCTTACAAGACACCTGCAACAGCTGGAAAGACCACAGAAGAACCTCACCAAGAGGATTACTAGCCTCAAAACAGATGCCCTATGCAGACTGACTGAAGAAACGCCAGCTGTACTCGGGTGCATACCGCTTACTCAGAGGTGATCTCTGCCTGACAGGCCATGTCCAAACCAGAACTGTTGGACATGCTCCACCTAACCCCCCCCCCCCCCCCCGAGAGCCACATGCTCTAGGGATCTAAACTTCACCACAACGATAAATAGGACGTGCTGTATGGATATATTCCTGTCCCAGAAACTCCCCCATGCTTTGGAACAGGATTCCAACCTACATTAGGCAGAGCCCCTATCTAACACTCTTCAAGAGAAACCTTTTAGAGTGGATGGGAAACAGAAAATTTACCCCCAGGGATCACTGCAGTGGCTCTGCTACACAGAGGCACAGGGAACTTATCTAAGGGGGTGACGATAGCCAACGCATTCTGGCTAGGCTTATAGAAGCACTTGGGCAGATAGCCTAGTACTAACCTATGAACCTATAATATTTTGTGAAGGGACAGAAACAAGTCAGTTTTATACAAATTACCTTTTACTTTAGTAAAATATTGAAATTTGGTCTTTTGAACTGGTTGTGGATATAAATTATCCTAGAAAACCATGGACATTTGAAAAGGTGGCAAATTCATTATTTTACACCCTGTTGGTAAACATAAATGAAATAGGTGTAAAAAAGATTTTATGTTAGGTGGAGCTGTTCTACAATTATAGTTTTTCCTGGAGTGTTATAGAAATAGCCAAAACACGAGGAACAGTCTATTCTTGTGATTCTTCTGGGGAAAAAAAAAAGTCAAAATATGGCACTTGGTGCATTCATTCTTGTGGGGAAAAGATTTTAACCTCAAAACTAACTAGAACACAAATGAAATGTAATACGAGATTTTGGACTAAAGTTGTATAGATGTCAGACCTTCGTCCTTTTAACTCAAAGATGCTGCTAGGCATACTCACTCTACTCAGGCAAGTACATTTTTTCACATCTCAATATATAGCATTACATAACTGGAACTGCCTGATCTATTGTTTACTGCATAGTCCTATATGAAGCATGCTTTCCATAAGAAGAATATAAAATATACCTCTAAAGTAACATCTGTATGGTTAAAAGTGGCAACAGATGTGTAAATAAAATGTACTGCACTTTCAGATGTTGCTTGGTGCACTTCAGCAAAGGATACATTAAATAAGGGGATGGTGGGGGGGGGGAGCATAAGTATTGCAGTCCTCCCCAAAAAAACATACCTCTCGATCTCTTACAACAAAAAATCTAGACAAAGCCATAAATAACTGTGGGACCACAATTTTTTGAGACACAGATCAAAAATATGAGGCAAAAATCTGGTGGCAGCCCTGCAAACAAGAACATACTACCTCTGAGTCAGAGGACGTCCAATGCGCACTGCGAAATTCTGGGCAAAAAGTGGTTTCGATTTTACTGAAATGAATTGACTTAAAGCTTAAATTGAGAAAGATCGCCCCCAGATGCACAGTAGCAAAACCTGAACAAGCCCAAGCCCCATCATCCGTAATACCCCTAGCCCAGCACGGTGCTCTTTGAATACTCATCGACTGTCCGTCACTATACATAATTTGCACGGAAAAAAAAGTGATGCTATAAAATGAATTGCAATCAACATAATTTCACTGGTATGTAGTTTTGAAAATGTAAATGAGGTGATGCAGCCGTACACCCAGATCATCATGTTTCGGAACAGACTTGTAAATATCTTGTACAAAATATAGTGTTGTCGCCTCACAGTCACAGCAAGAGATTCCTACGTTCGATTCTCGGCCGTAGTGCCTTCTGTGCAGTGTCTGCCATATCCTACACTGTTCGTTTGGGTTTCCACTGGGTGCTCCCGTTCACTCCAGCTTTCTAAAGACATGCAGCAGTAGGTGGACTGGACACTCTAAACTGACCCGAGTGCGTCACGTGGTGTTGAAAGAGCGGCAGCTGTAGATTGCTGTTTGTCTTTCGGCTTTTCACGGTTAGGGGTCGCCACAGCTGAACTCCGGTCCGCTAATGATTGGCAGTTGTTTTTTATGGTGTCGAGTTGCCAGCCCGACGCCCAACCTTCAACGAAGGCACGCCCATTCACCCATGTCTTTCAAACGCCCACTCAACCGCGGGGAGGGCATGCACACTTCACACAGAAAGGCACTCCCACCCCAAGAATCGAACAGGAGAACCTCTTGCTGTGAGGTAACAACGCTACCGCCTGTAGATGATTGTCACTATTGAAAGGACACCCCGACACAGTGTGCAAAAAATGGGAAAAGGGATACAGATGTGTTACTATACTTGAAATAACCCTTTACGGTGCAGACTACTAATATACTGTCATCGTATTTAAAGTAAACAAACAACAACAACCAAGGATCAAATCATTATTTATGTACAGGACAATAGTGGACCGGTTGCCAGGAAAAGTACAGTTTTGTACCTTCCATAAATGTAGATGTTCGAGGATCTCCATTGCTGCAGTCCAATTTGTCAGGACTGCAGCAATGGGAAACGACGAACATCGTGGCCACCAGCTTGTTTATCAGATGTAGTTCACGGTCAATTTTTTGTACCCACCCTGAGCAGACAGAACCTAGAAGATTACAGATCAGATTGATTATTGCCCAAATTCTGCATAGGTTATCAGTCTTAAGTTAACAACAACGGCAGTGGAAAAGTAAAACTACCAGCGACTCAATGGTGTACAGATAAAAATGGAGAATTTAAACGTTTTCGCTTACCATTACTGCCACGCCAGCGTTTTTCTCAATGTCACGTAAAGCCATGTTTATAATTAATATTATAAATAAAATCAAGTCTTTCCAACGCATAAACTATTAATGATGCAGCTACATAGTCAGTAATTTGCCATTCTTTTTAACAAAGCGTCATTAAAAGAACTTTGCCGCAGCCCCGCTCCCAACTTCCAAACAACCAAAACAAGTCAGCCATTTCGACTTGCGCTTCTTGTGTAGTCGGATCTAGTCACATCAGCTCTTCGCTACCATTTCTTTCTCCAAGTACCACATTCCGTTCCTGCTGGCCTCGAACAAAGAAACAAGATACAGGTTTTCTTTCTGTTTCTAAAACATAAACACAAAACACACACACTTAAAAAAACAACATTGCAGCAATAACTTTCATTTCCTTATTTCGGAAAAGCTCGCCCTTACGGTCCCGGCTGAAGGGCCCTTGTTTATGTCATGGGGCGGGGCTACTCATTCCACTCTGCTTTGCTTTCTTTCACTCACAGGCTAATACGGAGTTGCGAGAAAAGGTAAATAAGGTAAATCTATCGCTTATATATATATATATATATATATATATATATATATATATATATATATATATAAAGGTACCATTACATTTTTTGTATATACGACAGAAAGTTGGAGTTGCGAGAAAAGTAAATGTTATGTATTTTATTTATCGAACCATTTAATCTAAATAAGATTAAATTCGTTGATCCTTTTCATCTAAATAAGAAACGATTATCCTGTTCATTTACTTCTCAACCTCACGAAACAAAGCCATAAAACTGGGACAAAGGCCCCAAAACAGGGCCAGTTTTTAAATATTACTCTCACAAACTTAGAAATTTAATAGAATAACAGGTTGGGCATTAGCATACATTTTCTAAGGACATGTTGTTAAGACCTTGTATTCTTTCAGAAAGGTATCTCTGTGGGCATTCCTGTTGTTGCATTTGTCTGGGCAGATATATGCCAAAGGAGGCATTATATTCAATTATTGGCCTAATGAGGGCTAAGTAAAGGTAGACAATGATATCCTGAAGTCTAGACACAATCCCTTCATTTATAAACTGTGCAATACAGAAGAACTTTCTTACAACAATAGATATGTTTGTCAAAAGTTAGGTCACGATCCACATTTAAGTTCCCAAATTCAGAACAACTGGGTCACAACTTAGGGGTGTATTGTCAGTGTGGTAGTTTGCTGGAGTAGATGACATCCCAAAGGATACAATAACGCATTTTTTGGCATCTAGTTTAAGTTCATGATTTTGTCACAGGGTATTTATTTTGGGACAAGCCTCTCTGCAGGATGGTTAAGTCATTTGGGGGACTAACTGATGGTCTGATAAGGGCACAGTACAGTGGTAGGTTGACTTATTTGGATCTTGAAGATACTCCCTTGAGAAATGAAATTAACTGGGCCTGATAGGATTTCCTGACTGTGGTGGAAACATGATATAACAAGATAAAGCTATCCACATACATGCCTAGGTCTCTTATGACCTTCTCTGTCTGAAGAGGAATACCAATTGTAATTTGTGAGTTGGGAACAACCTTTCTGCTAAAGCTACTATACAGCACTCTTTTTCATTTCATTTGGGACCATTTTTGATATTCGTTGTATGTGAATATTCCGAACCTTGTTGGAGTGATTTTGTACCAGTGAATGTGCAGATAACAGTGCCCAGTTTGCAGTCATCAGCAAACAATCACACATCTGAGATATTGGCTTGAATGTCTGCAAAATAAAAGTCAAACAGGAAAGGGTCCAGAAATGATTCCTGTGGCATCCCACTAGTTACAATGTTACATTCAGAAAGTAAACCAGCAACTTTCACAACTTGGTATCTGTTGGATAACCAATTTGCAGTCCAGTTGACAGTTTAGGGGTATACATTGTTTGTTGAATTTTTCAGTAATACAAATGGGTATTTATTTTTATTACAACTTATTTATTATTTATCTGTACTGGAGACATTGCTTTTGTTTCTGATAATTATGAAGGTATGTAATATTTCCAAAATCAAGTGACTTACAAACTGCTGCAGGGCATCAGGTGAAATTTAGATGATGCTGAAGAAGGTTGCCTGATATTTGTACTGTAATTTAAATACCTTGAGAGATAGTCAGTTTTATTTATAGTGTTGGTTATATACTTAATCTTAGTGGTTTGTATGCCTGAAAATTAAATAAACCTTTTGTTTCCCACCCTTTGTAAATAATTCAGTACACTGTATTGTGAAGTTATCCTACTGCATAGTTATTTAACTATATCTGTATAGGGTATAATTACTATAAGAAGCCTTACTTCTGTATGTGTAGTTACTATCTTATTTATTTTGACATTGTAAATTTTATTTTAAATGTATACTGCCTGACATTGCTAATATTATATAATATAAAAGATTTTGTTTTTACTGTGTGTACTGGAGCTGTTCTCCCCAGGCTTCACTAAAAAGGAACCTTTGTGCCCAGCCAGACGTCTCCAGTCAACAGCTTTAAAATAAATAAATAAATAAAATACATATCTCAACAAACAGGAATCTCTTGCGGACACATGAAAACTCACATCTGAGTAACAAAAGTATTCTGATGGTAACTATTTGAAGTCTCAGGACCCACTAGAGTGAGTCCTGAAAAATGAGTGAATCCTGAAAAACTCTGAGGTATGGTGATCTTGGCATTAGTATATATAGGTTTGGGAGGGGGGTGGCTTGCTTTCCCACATCAGAGGGTACAGAGAGGCTGGCCCTCCTGCAAAAAAAAGAAGTTTAAATGAGAAAAGCAATCTTTGAGATTTGCTCTTTTCCTGGGTTTTTAGTCTTTTATTTGTCTTGCCAGCACTCAGAATTCCAAGTTTCACCATTTCAGTAGGAAACAATTCTAACAATATAACTCTAGGCTGTACAGTTTCTGATATATGATAGTGTGTTTGTGAAACTTTATAAAAAACATCATTCAAGGATCATGCGCATTAGAATATATTGTACTATTACTTTAAGATTATGAATTCACTGAGCGCTTTTTTCTAACGAAGCATCTTTATTGAATTATCACGTATGACATAGGCAACCACACATTTACATAAGTGAAAACAAACCATGTTGACATATTTTAAGTTGCAAACATTATACATCACTTATAATCTTCTATACAGTCACTGTAAGTCAAACACTACAATAGCTAATTCAATTCCTCTCTTCCCTTAAACATTATTCCTCCTTCAAAACATTATTCTGCATGTATTGTTCTCATAATTCCTTTTTTTCTATGTACTTTACTGCTACTCCTTTCTTAAGATCTCACTTCCAGTTCTTTTATCTCTGTAACTTTATTCACTACTGCTAGTATAGTTGGTTTAGACTTTGATTTCCATTTTCTAGAAATTGTTTTATCCAGAATTCAGCAAGACCTTATGTGTTCAGACAATTGCAACTCTGTATCACAGCTCAAAAAGTCATTTCCTTAATAGCACCAATTTGCTTACCAAGTATTTCTGACAGAGTAGTCTGGAGGGAATGTTTTAAAGTCTGCTAACTCATTACATTCCCCAAAAATATGTTTTCAATTAGCTTTCTTCCCTATTACACCTCCAGCATTTGCAATCTACGTGAAGAAACATTCTTTGGAGTCTACTTGAGGTATAAAAATACCTATGCAAAAGCTTTCAAGCAATAATCCTAAATATTCTAGACTTTGTTGCATATTTGGGAGCCATGCATACATATATCATCCCATTGTTTCTATGTGACTTATTTATCCAGTCTCTTTTCCCAGTCCTTTCTAACCTCCTCTGATTGATTCCTATAGTTATCATGCAGTTATTTATATGCCCTATGAATTATGGTTTACCTTTATAAAGCCGAATCATAGTGGTTCAAATGCTCATATGAGCAACTCGTAACCATGAAAGTGAAAACGGCAATAGTCCTTAATGTTCGAAAAACAGCAAATCAAAAAGCAGATTCGCTGTTTTTCAAATATTAATGTCGAACTTAAAAATAAAGAAGTGTAAAGCAGAGGGGCAAGCCCCTCTGCAACCCCCACACCCCCCTACTTTAATATTCTATCTCCGAGATCACACTACAGTGGGGAAAGGGACCATTTTCTGATCCCCACTATAGTGCAATCCACCCCACAATGTCGAATGTGTAATAAGCGAATGTCACTGTGCATTTGCTCATTGCACTTTTTAACCTTTTTTTGTTCGGCATTTGCAAACTTTGCAAACAGCCTTTCAAACAATTGCTGTTCACCTGAGTGTGAATCGCCTTTCTAAAGGTAAACCATGAATTATCCTTTTTTAACAACAGCTTCTGTTCTAGATTCCATTAAAAACTCTACAAACACTGATCTTTCTCTTAGGATCCCCCTATTCCTTTCTGTTTGCCTATACTCTGATATCGCTCCTTGATAGGGAAGGTAATCTCTTGCCTGCAGTCCAAATTAATTTTTGGCCACTTCACATTCTACCAACCATGAATTTCTATCAGAGGGTGCTCATTAGATAGAATCTAACTTCGTGTGTTATATTGTTATATAGTTAATAGGTACCAAGGCTGTTTGGAACCTCAGTACTAATCCTGTTTTATAACATGTTCATTTATAAATTGTATTTTCTTTTGTCTGTTTTTTATACATATTTATGTTAACATGTATGATGTTGTTTTTGTATTTGTCTATCTGTGGAGCTCTTCTCCTCAGGTCTCCAATGAAAAAGGACTCTGCAGCCTAGTTGAACCAACCCAGTTAAGAAATGTCAAATAAATAAATAAATAAATATTACCTTTTACTCTCTAGTTATGTGCTCCCAACTTTTAAAACTTCAAGGGACAAAAAACCTTTGCAGTAAAACAAAGTTTAAAATACAATAAACTGTAATGTAATAATACCAAAATCAAAAAGTAATCGAATGTCCAAACCTTAAATGCAGAAAATCGAAAAATCAGTGCAAACAGCAGTTTTAAACTAAAGAGTTCTTGTAGCTCAACCTGAAATAATCACTACCCATTTTAATGAACACTTCATAAAAAAGTGTAACCTTGATTTTAAGCTACCAAGCAGACAAAAAACAGAAACATGGAAGAGCATCCAAATCTCAACTGTTAAACTTTTACCCTAAATCCAATCCTGGTGTACACTAATAAGAAATATCTTTCTTAGCTAAAACCCAGTACCCTTGTTGATGATAATATATTACCAGAGTACCTAAAGGAAGCAGCAAATGCCATAGCATATCCTGTCTCTAGCCTACTAAAAAGGTCAATCCAAGAATCTGAAGTTGCCGGCCCTGACGCACAACCTTCAACGAAGGTACGCCCATTCAAGCATGTCTCCACACAGAAGACGGTCTAGCTGAGAATCGAACAGGATGTCTTACTGTGAGGCGACAAAGCTACCGCAGCACCACCACCACAGTAACACACTCTCCCACAATAAATAAATATAATTTCTAAGAAAAAAATCTCTGCCCTTGGGCTGTCCCTTTCTACCCTTCAATGGTTTCACTGCTGTTTCACCAACAGGCACCAGTCAGTAAAGCAGAAATATAGCTACTCATTTTTTTCCATTCAGGGATCCATATTAGCCTCCCCCTTATTGAATCTATTTGTAAATTATTTGAACAGAACAAGTATATATGCTACCCTGATCCAATATGTCAGTGACTGTACCTTCATCTGCTCTGCTTACAACTTTTCCATTCCTCAACAACTCACCCAAGATTCATTTTTCTCCATTAAATCATGGCTAACAAATGCTCAACTAGTGCTTAATTAAAAAAGTACTTATCTTTACTCCCAGGTCAGACTTCTTTCAAAATTGCCTTTTCCATCTCCTTCTCCAGTAGCATTCAGATAGAAGTAGTCTCCCAAACTACAAGGATTAACCACAGATGTTTTCTTAAAATCTGATGTACACATACAGCAAGCAATTCAAAAGCACATTATATTTGTTTTTTTAAATCTATTCATCATCTCAATGTCCACATTGAACTGCAAAAGTATTGCCTCTACCTGCCCCCTCCTTATATGCCTCCCCAACAGTCACTAATCTCTAAGGTTCAGTTAGACTTAAACTAGAGAAATGCTACAACAAAACAGTGAAATTCACCATTAATTAATCTTGTAGGTCTCACTTCTGTACAGCCCTTGAAAACCTCAGCTGACTGGAACTTCAACAATACCTTAAGCATTCACAGTTAGCTATTGGGTCTATATTAGAACACCGAAAGTTTAAAACTTCGAATATTCTAATATCGACCCCTATTCAGTGAACGCTGAAAATGGTGAAGCTGCAGAACACTGTATTTTTTCTTAGGGAAAGAATTTGGTTGGCTGTTTCTGTGGCTTCGTTATTTTCAGCACTGTGGTGGAAAGTTATGGGTCGGGTTCAGGTAAGTGTGCGATTGTGTGGACGTGAGCTTTAGGGTGCAGGTTAGGTGAGTTAGGGTTAGGGCGCGGGTCAGGTAAGTGTGCATTTGTGTGGACGTGAGGGTTAGGGTGGGGTAGGTGAGTTAGGGTTAGGGCGCGGGTGAGGTGAGTGTGTGATAGTGACGGACCTTAGGGTTAGGGTTTGGGTTAAGGTAAGTGGATAGATAGTAGTGTATGTACAGTTTAGTGTAGAGTTAGATGTAGGATTTTAAGTGTATGTGTGTGTGGATTGCTGTTTTTATGGTGTGCTTGTGTTGTGTGTATGTGTTTTGGAACAGCAAATTTGTTCCCTGGGAAAAAATTTGCTGTTCTGAATGTTTGATATTTTAGGTATTCCCTGAATAGGGGTCGCTATTAGAACATTTGAAGTTTTAAACTTTCGGTGTTCTAATATAGACCCTTAGTTACTATCCATAAATTAATACACAATTCTAACAGTTGTCTGAGACTAAAATTACTCTCCAATCATATAAATTTAATAGGCACAGCTGATGTAAAGATCACCATCTTCTCCAGACAAAAAAGCCAATAACTTGGCTGCTGATGCCTTTTACTTGACTTTTATCTCAGTAGCTTGGGACTTGATCCCTGTTCCACTGAGACTTATCAGCAATCTACCCACCTTCAAATCTAAGCTAAAACAATTCCTGTAGTAACACTGTATATGTCTGTGATCCTCCGCCAGACTGACTCCCTACCCCTCCATGGCTTATTATCGATATATTTACTAAAAGGTTCATAGGTACTTTCTAGGCTAACAAACATAAGGGCCTTTTTAAGTCTAGTCTCTGGGATGCATACCTGTATCTCCAGCAGGTCCTATTTAGATCACAGGCAAGGTTTAAGTCTTTAGAATGGGTAATTCTGGTGCTGTTTGTTTTACAGATATGCAGGAGGTCCATCAAAGTGGGGTCTGACAATGCCTTGTATGCCACGCATATATCTCTCCCTCAACAGCCTGTAGGAGACAGAATACAGGGATAGGGCCTTGAGGCGGTCTGCACAGGACATGTTACTTATGCCCTGTATTCTTTTAGTGAAGAACCTCTGTGGATGTTCCAGTTGTTGGATATGCTTAGTTAAGTATATACCAAAGGAGGCACTGTACTCAAAGATAAGTCAGATAAATGCCAAATACAGGGAACAATGACTTCCTTGGACCTTTGTTTATAAGTTATACAACATAGAATGATTTCCTCACTGCTGTAGACGTGTGATGGTCAAAGGTTAGATTACTGTGTATGTGTGTCCCCAAGTCCCCAACTACTGGGTCAACTCTTAGGGGTGTGTTGTCAATATCATAGTGTCCTTCAGGAAGTCATCCACCCCTGGTAAGTGTTAGGCATTTCTTGGCATTTAGCTTTAGTCCATGGCTCTGAGTCTGGCCTTTGTCTGTGTTAGCCCTTCCTGGAGAACATTTGTGTCAGTAGGGGATTCAATGACAGCTCCTAATTTGCAATCATCTGCAAATTTAGTCAGCCAGAGGTCACTGACATCGGCCTTGACTTCTCAGCCAGAGGTCACTGACATTGGCCTTGACTTCACAGAAGTAAATGCCAAAAAGGAGCAGTTCCAGGACTGATCCCTGAGGGACTCTGCCTGTGAATTGCCTCTTTGTAGAGGTGGACTGTCCATTTGGGGGCAGAGTAATTACTAACAAGATCCTATATTCATTATTCACAATGCACCATGATGATTGACACACGACATGGTTGGCATAACGGTGAAAGTCTTTGCTTCCTAAACACAGGGTACATGGTTTGATCCATCTCTGATCATCATGAGAGTTTGCACTTTCTCCCTGTGTGTCTGTGGGGTACCTGCCAAAAACATGCTGGGTGCTTATATCTCAAAAACTCACCTGCAAATTGAATAGAGTTGTGGGAAGAAAGCCAGACTCTTGGTGGTGCCTGCTGGGGCAGATTTGTGTAGATCAAGGATTTAAGGCTTTAGCTATGGTGTGCAGTATCCTCTAAACAGGATAATTTGGAACAGACTGCATTCTCTGTCAGATTTAGCCACTCAATGGTGTAAACATTATCACCAGGTGATTTGATTAGGTGGACTAATGTTGCAAATTATGTTTATCTAATTTTACAATAATGCCTGTATGAAGGATAGTGCCAAAAGCCTTGGTCAGGTTGTGATATGCATTTTGCATGAAATTATAAATGTCCACAGTCTCTGTAAACTTTTCAAAGAAACTCACTAAGTTCAGGAGACAGGACTGTCCTTCACAAAACTAAACTGGTTGGTGTCTAGATAAGCTAAGTTGCTTATAATACATAATGATGTAGAGGCTGATGGGTATATATTTATCCAAGGCTACAGAGGGCCTGCCTTGTGTAGGGGATTCACAGTGGCTGATTTCCTGACATCAGGCACAAATACTGTGGATTGCCTGAGGCTGAGGACTTTCAGTTGTTGTTCTTCTTCTTTCGGCTTTTCCCGGTTAGGGGTCGCCATAGCGGAACTCCGGTCCGCTAATGATTGGCAGTAGATTTTTACGGTGCCAAGGTGCCAGCTCGATGCCCAACCTTCAACGAAGACATGACCTTTCTGCGCATGTCTTTCGAATGCCACTCGACCACGGGGAGGACATGCAGACTCCACACAGAAGGCACTCCAGCCGAGAATCGAACGGGAGAACCTCTTGCTGTGAGGCGACAATGCTACCACTGCACCACCGCGGCTTACAGTACATGTTCGAAAAGTGCATTATGAGAATGCAGCCTGGTATGTTGTGTGGTTTAATGGAGGTATTATTTTTAGCCTAAGACATAGATTCCGTGTTCCAAAGTAATTTCAAGAGAACATATTTTTGAGGAATAATGGGGACAATGGTGTGAGTCATAAACTTGTCTGACAATAAATTGGCTTTATCTGGGGGATCATAATGTGTGATGTTACTATGGAAGAGCTCAGTATGTTTCTGGACATTATTCCTTTCTTTCCTGATATAAATGAAGAATGATTTGTCATTTCCTCTGGTATCTGCAGTGACCTTAAGCTCGTACTTTGCTTAGCATTTTCTAATAATGCTCTTATCTTCTTGCTAGCATGTCTCAGTCTGATCCTGATACAGGGTATACATTTTTTACAAGTTTTCATTATTTTCCTTCCTTTGTTGTAGAGTTTATTGACAAGAAAATTTCAGCAGAGCAATTTATTCATGAATTTACCATTTTATTTAGGGCAGATGGATACTGACTTTTCTATACAGCTGTTCAGGTACAGGAACATTTTTTGAGGTGAATGTGGCAGCCCTTCAGTTGGATTTATTTGTGGGCGATTGCTGGGAATTTTGCAGAGCCTCCAAGTTGAATTAAGTTTGCCCTAGAAAACTCCCTAACAATAGTCTTACTTGGTAGTGAGGTGGTATCACTAGGCCTGACCCAGAAAATAACTACAGAAAAAAATACAGGCTTATGGTTTACTGCTATAAGCTTTGGCTCCTCAAGCAAATGCAGGAAAATAAATTATGGTGAATACATAAATATGAGTGATTCTAATAAGTTATCCATTTTGAGATGATAAAATAGTATCTGTTTTAAACCTATTTTTCTCATGTCTTGCTAGGCCCATTGGCTCCTTTTACTGCATACAAGTGACCCATTCATTGTTCCATCAGGACAAGAGCACTCTGGCCAATTTATTTCCATAGTGGAGGCAAGGCTTAGGTGTTAGGGAGCAGGCCAGTATACAGATTCTGCAAAGTGTCCTGTTCCGAGCCCCGTGGGAGCCTTGCAAGCTCCGCTATAGCTAACTTGAGAGGAGCACAGTAGCTTTCAGATGTGTGCAATTTCCTGTTTAAGTGTAGAGTACTTGCAGCATGGGACTCCTTGGCTCTTAATGCTATGACAATTGCCACTGCAGTAAACCAAGCTGCCTCCCTCCCCTCAGGATGGGTGAGTCAGTGTCATCTGCTCACTACCATGCTTCCATGCATCTGCTTTTTTATGTTTTATTTAACATTTTTTTATTTAACATTTGTTTGCCAGGATAGTCAGACTGGACAACAAGTGTCCATTTTCAGCGGAATCCTGGGAAGAAAAACTCCATACGTTTGCAGAGAGAAGAAAAATTTACAAAAGAGACATTACAGAGTAGTAGCATACAGATTGGAGACTTTATAGTCGTTAGTATACAATAAGACAATATTCCTCATTTTGGTTGAAAATACAAGTGTACAGAATATACAATGAGACTAGATAAGAACCTGATAGAGCATTGCAAAATATTTCACAACTGAATAAGAGTATATAAATGTTTACATTTTCCATATATACATTCAAGCAAATATACATGTAAGAGTATACATACACAAATATACATACATACACACATATACACATAGATGCATATACACTATATATATATATATATATATATATATATATATATATATATATATACACATGCACACCCAAACACACACACACACATACATACATATATATATATATATATATATATATACACATGCATACATATACACACACACACACACACACACACACACACACACACACACACACACACGTACATACACTCATATATAGGTTATTGCTCACACATGGATAGGTATAGTTAGAAGGTGTTGTTTGTGTTGTCCAGAACAGATGGTGTGTTAAATAGTAAGTGGACGAGGCTTCAGGGGGTCAATAACAGTTGCATAGATGGTTGGTGAAGAGGTATGTTTTAAGTAGGCTTTTGAAGGAGGGTGTAGAGTTTTGTAGTCGAAGGTCAGAGGGAAGGTTGTTCCATATTTTTTATATAATAAACAATTTACACCAGAACCTGTATTTGAAATGAAAGTTAGCAAATGTGTGTTTCGGGAACAAGGGCAAACCACAAGTGATATGGCTCTAGGGCTCTGTAACTGAATGTCCAGCTAATTTTTGCTTCATAGTTGGTTGAAGGGCTTCAACGTTACAGAGACACTGCAGAGTTGCCGCACATCTAGGCATGGTAGTAGGTTTAGTGCTCTGTTATTTGATTCATAATAGCTGCAATTGTACACACAGTCAGTTGATGCGGGTTATCTGAGTGATGTACGGGAAGGCTAGGGAATTACTAAGTAAATGACTGGGTTGGATATGTGAACATAGCACAGAAAAGCAATGTGGCATATAAGGAAGCACGGTCAGCATGTGGGATCGTTGTTTGCAAGAACATATTCATTAATCTGAAAACTGTGTCAAGATTCACATTTGTAGTCACATAAAGTGCACAGCTTCTAGAACAGCACATTCTTAGAGTCCTGACTAGCATTCTCATAGGTTTGGCAGTGTAGGCACTGTGAATGTTGTCATGGTCTAGGCAGAGAGCTGAATTCTTGTAGGAACGTGCTGTTGTTACAGAATAACATTGAAGAAAAGTTTTAACAGCAGTAAAGGAATTATGAGTTCCACAGAGATTTCTTTCTTAGGGGTTGTGAGGTGGTGTGATGGTGTGGGGGAGGGACTTGGACAGACTAGGGTATCAGTGTTGCAAAGAACTGCAAAGAAGGAGTTATCAAATATTAAATTCTTGTGTTTTGTGATGGAGAATTCATGGGTATGAGATGGAGTCATGGAGCTGTGGTAGTGCGCACACACACACGCACACACACGCACACACACGCACACACACACACACACACACACACACACACACTACAGACTTTAGACAGCAGTATACAGTTCTGATCACGCAAGAGCAGCATTGACATTTTATATGTGTATTCAGACTTTGGGGAAAGTTGTCATTGTAGGACAGCAGAGAAAGGACAACATATATATAAAACAACATTCACAGTGCCTACACTGCTAAACCTATCAGGGTGCTAGTCAGGACTCAAAGAAAGTTTCTTAATGTTTGATGCTGACTTGCAGTGCAGGTAGTATTAGCATAATGACTTAGTATATGACATCAACAAAATTATGAAACATGAGCTAGAGAAAAACAAAAAAGTCATTCTGAATATTTGCTTATTGTATATGTGGTTGAAAGGATTAAGCCATATTTCAGCATATAAAATGCATTTTGCCCCAAACCTGTAAATTTGCATGTTGCTCAAACATTGAGTGTTGCTCGGGTGCAATTAGAATGCTCAGCTGAAAAGAGAGAGAGAGAGAGAGAGAGATACAGGCAATGATCAACACCATGCAAACAGAATGTTGTATGGCACCAGTTACCGCCAGGGCAAGGGGATAAGGGGTCATGGGCATAGCCATCCCACGTTAGTGATGGCAGACTTCATTAACATGTGGGTGGAAACATGCACATACACAGGTGCTCACATTGGCCCCGAGAGTCAGGAGTAGGGCCTCAATCTAGAGCATCCCAGCAGTGTAAAGCTATAATATCTTACACACATTTAGACCAGCTACTGCACCGGAAGGTAGAAAAGGTGGAGATGTCTTAATTTATATCAAAAAACAAATGTAACTCAGTGCTGGTCAAACATTATGATGAGATTAAGCTTCTCCATATCCAGATTACCAAATTACCAAAGGCACAGTATTATACCATATCCATGCAAGCTATATGTCTACCTGTATGAACCAGAAAACCAATAACACATACTTAAACACACTGGAGACAGTCTCTAGTCAATCCCACAGCATCTTCATGGGTGACATTAACTACCCACTATAAACCGGGAATAATACATCACCCCAAACATGCAAGCCCAGAGATGCCTGGATTTTGTAAACACAAAATCCTGAGCTATCTACTCCATACACCCAGTAGGTGTGCTAACATCTTTTACTTGTTCCTCAAAAACATGGGAGAATGTTACCCCTGCCCCCCCAGTGTAATGCCTTCAGTGGTCAGGTCTGACCATAAAGCTATCTCCTTTGAAATAAAAATAAAATCCAGGACTCAATGGAACTTTCAGGAATTTTTTAAGGCAAACATCCTACTACTATTATTAAGTGATACCTTAGCAAAATGTCAAGGCCCACCACCAAAAACTCTTACAGCACTGCTGTCAATGTGGAATTGTTCATGAAAACCCTGTGCAATCATGTCTGCATAGAGACAGCTGTAACTATCTGGAATAAGCATAGGACAGACTCAGAGAAGCAAGACACCATGGTGGAATCCCAACATTAATAGGTTGTATAACAAAATGAAGAAAATCATGGAAAAATTAGGAAGTGCAGTGCTCATCAAAGTAAAAACTCTTTCACTAATCTAAACAAGAAAATCAGGGGGCTTATCAAGTCTGTTAATGCCAAATTTGATGCAAAAATACCCTCCCAAGCCAAGGACAGTCACAAGGCATTCTTCAGTTATATCTACAACCTCAAAGGCAATACACAACAATGTGGTTAATGAACTGTAAATGGAACCAGCTATACTAAGCCTGAAGATATAGCATCTACTGGCCAACATATTTAACTCAACCATAAGTACCCCAGCTATCACTGGAGAACAAGTCCTACATGCATTCTCCAAGGCTAAGATCACTGCATCATCGGGCCTCAATAACATCCCAGGATGCCTCCTTGATAATATGAAACATGATCTGTCAGGACCACTAGACTCACTATTAAATCATAGCCTCCAGACAGGCTTATTGCCTAGTGAATTGAAGACTGCAACTGTCATCCCTTTGCAAAAGGGTGGGCCATCCACAGATTCAGTTAACTGTAGACTCATAAGTCTGGCTAGTCTCATATACAAAGCCATGGAAATAATTATCAAGGAACTGATAAACAATGACATAAGAAACCTTCAGACATTGAATCCAACCCAGTTTGGCTTCATCAAGGGAAGGTTATGCCTACTTAACCTGATGGACTTCTTTGGGAAGGTCATCAAAGCAATGGACAAGAGCAAAACTGTACATACTGGCTACCTTGAACTGGCCAAAGCATTTGACACAGTACCCCTTTCAGGCATTGTAGACAAACTCATGAAATTAGGTATAAACCCCATAAGTCACTCACTGGATAGTCAGCTGGTTCAAAGATATGACCCAAAAAATTAGGATGGGGAGAATACCTCTGTAAAAACGCCAGTCACTAATGTAGTTTCTCAAGGCTTGGTGTGAGACTGTTCCTTTTTGGCATCTATTTCTCTGAAGTCAAGGTGAATATCAAGAGCCTATAGGATTGACTGAAAAAAAAAGTCCTGATGCGCACCAATAATTGGTGCAGAGCCATGGTCTAAAACTCAATGCCAAGAAATGCATAATAGTATTCTTTGGGAAGATAGCTACCTCTGGAAACTACAACATTGATACTACAGCCCTAAAAGTAGACCCAGGGGTCAGGGATTTGGGAATGCATGTAGACAGTAACCTGGCGTTTAACCATCTTGTGTTTATGGTAATAAGGAAATCTTTCTATATTGAGCAACTTCTAAGCAATGGTATGGCATCTAGGTCCAATTATGTCATTATTCTGCTGTATTCAGCCCTTGTCAGACCAATCATTGAGTGCAACACCCCCTTCAGTATGTGTCTGACCATGCATATGGAACAATTGGTATGTCCACAAAGATTCCTCACAAAAAAATCCAGGGTGCAAAAAACATGTCCTACATGGACTACCTCAAAGCCCTGTATCTGTACTTGGTCCCCTACAGACTGCTGAAAGGTGATCTATGCCTGGCCTACCAAGTATCATCTGATCCTGCTTTGATGGAACTGTTGCACATCCAAAAAACAGATATCATCAGAATTACCCACTCTAGGGACCTAAACCTTATCTGCAACATAAATATGACAGGTTGGAGGGACTAGTATGTGTTATATAGACTACTTCTTCTCTGGAACAGGCTTCCTATGCACGTGAAGCAGAGTTCCCTAGCCCAATTCAAGTGTAACTTGGACCAGTGGATGGGGAACTGGAAATTTCCTCCTGATCATTACCTATGTCTCTAGTAGATAGATGCAGCCTGTAAATGTTTGATGATGCATGCCCAAACACTAGGGTATCAAAACTTGTCAGATATATTTTGGAAGCATTGCTATACTTAAAAGGGCTCCCTGGCATTGTTAGCCTAGTAATCACCTATGCATCTATGAACCTATGAATTTGAAATGCCCAGTTGTCTCCATTAATAAGGGCTACACTCTAGGAGCATGGACATTTTGGATGAATGCCAACAGAGGGAGATTACTGACCCATTTAGTGGACTTGAAGTCTGCAGGGGAAGATCTTTCCTGTGGGTACTTATGCTGCTGGGCAGGACTGTTTTTGGTGAGAGACTGGCAAGCCATCTGATGATTGAAAGGCTGCGGGGAAGGTTGATGATTTGTGCATGTCTGTGACCAAGCTACTTTCACATTCCCTAGATGCAACTCCTTCCAGATGAAACTCGCTAGTTAGTGGCCATGTTGTGAGTGTTAGTGAGCAAATAGTTGTTGCACATAGCAGGAAGGCTGACAGCTGGCAGTTTTGGAGGCACAAATAATTTAAAAATGCACACAACGTGGCTGGAGGATGATTTCACAATGACAGCTATCTCATTTATTTGTATGATGAAAAAAGAGCAGTGATTCATGTTCTAAGTGACGAGAATGGAAAATGTAGAGTTTTAGTTGTTGTTCTACACTTGTGTACACCACCAGTCCTGAAGACAGTTTGAGAGAGTTATGTAGCTGCAAGCATTATTCCAGTTATAGTGGGATAGCATATGAAATTAATAATGTAGAAAATCCAAAAATGTGTCTGGTATATTTTATAGTGAGCAATGGGATTTCCTTTATATGAAAGTGGGCTGATTTTTGCTGTTTAAAAAGAAACCAAATAACATAGCTTCTACACCATCTAATACAAAGCACAAGAAAATGACATTATAGAAATACAGTGAACTATTCTTTCCGAGTTCGTATATTCATTAAACCTTGTTAAATCTTCAAACTAAATCTTCTGCAACATTTATCAGAATAATGAAGTACTTTGTAGAGGCCAGGCTTAGGGGCCGAGAATGCATGGCCGTGACTCTTCATACCAACGGATGCTTTCATTCTCCAGACTCCTTGAACTCAGGGGTGGGGAAATTCCTACACCCATCATCATTCTCAAGAACTCATTCAGACATTCCATGGAAAATGCATTTGGGAGAAAAGAAGTACAGCTGTTTCCAGCTAAGAAAACATGAAGAGGCTATGTACAGGCTACGTAAACATGTTACGGATTACTGTTAGGAGAGGCATTTAAAGTGCAAAGCAGAAGTAAATTAACCCAATTTGATACTGCAACTGTATCAAGTATCAAGAAAAAACTCAACTTATTTATAAGAAGAAGCAGCAGGGATCTGCTGAATGAGAATTGCTACATTTTATAGTGTGTGTGTGTGTGTGTGTGTGTGTGTGTGTGTGTGTGCATTTGTGTTTATGCATACTGTTTAATGCTAACCAGGGTTCATGGTATGGGATGCTATGAAAAGAAAAGGCGACACTACAGTTGTTGCGTCTTTCGGCTTTTTCCCGGTTAGGGGTCGCCACAGCAGAACTCTGGTCTGCTAATGATTGGTAGTTGATTTTTACGTGCCGAGTTACCAGCCCTGATGTACAACCTTCAATGAAGGTACGCCCATTCACGCATGTCTCCACGCAGAAGACGCTCTAGCTGAGAATTGAACCAGACAGCGTCTTACTGTGAGCCGACAAAGCTACCACAGCACCACCACAGTACAGAACTGAAATACTAAAATAAGGACTAAACAACTCTTATCTCGTATCTTGATTACATTAGACGAGCTGTATCCAAATATACTCCCTTGTAGTATTTCCCAAGCCAGTAGTATGCAGTTATGCAGCCATCTATGCTGTACTTACTGGTCTGGTTATCTGGCTAAAAATACTGTACCGCATTGCACACTGTTGGTTGTTTCCAGAATCTTGCATCATTCCAGTTTGCTGACATATTATGGTAAGTAATGCAAATTAAGCAGTGGCAGCTGGTGACTTCAAAAAGGCAGGGCGGATGGCTGCAGAAAGCAACTGAATAGGTGGGGCTAATTGGAATGTTGTGCTACTTGATCATGACAGGCCATTGACCATTTCCTTTGATAAAACAATAAATGCTGTCAAGTCACTTTCATCCACAGACTGCCTTAGTATCCCCTCATTGCAGCCACTTCATGAATTATATACATTGCAGATATCTACCTGCAATCGACATTATCAGCCCTAGGTGACTGGATCCCTAGATGAAGGACTCCATGGACCCCTGTTGGACATTGTTCTCCCCTACACATCACCAATGTCCTTCTCCTGTACTCCTTATCTTAACCCCATACCATCCAGATTGATTACGTCTTTCTTGTGTTTTCCCAGTTTGTCTTTCTTTTTAGC
The DNA here is from genome assembly GCF_019279795.1 of Protopterus annectens. Lineage (NCBI taxonomy): Eukaryota > Metazoa > Chordata > Ceratodontiformes > Protopteridae > Protopterus > Protopterus annectens. Next base: position 1,528,059,417 of record NC_056729.1, read on the forward strand.
TTTTTCCTCAAGCATTTTAACACACCCTTCCAGGACAAGACTTCACTGTAATAAGTGTGAAGGAAGTAGTTCAGTTAAGCTGGGGGCCTGGGGGACCACTAGGAACCCAGAAGTCATAGGATTCTAGATGCACTTAGGTGCATCTTAAGAGCTTTTCTAGAAGCTTTTCATAAAGTGATAGCCTTAAAACAAATCATAAGTCAGGAAAGAAATTCAGTCTTATTTTTAATTTCAATGAAAAGTAAGTTGTGTCCAAAGCTAATGTTCAAAGCTAACAAAATAGTAGTTCCCTATAAAATGAGATGACAAATGATTGTAAGGGAATATAAATTCTATTTGGGAACAGTGCTCGCCTTCTGACCCCTTCTAGGAAAGACTGTGGGCATCTATGTGCCCTTCAAATGTTAGATTGAGATGAAAGCAGACTCACAAATGGCCTCAGATGTACATTATATTCCTGAGGGTCTGGGGAGGAAACCAAAGAGCTTGGATGAAACCTACACTCCTACAGGAAGTACATGCAGACTAGGCAAAGAAGGAATCACAGCTCAAAAAACTCAACCAGGGAGCCAAGTACTGTGAGATGGCAACATTGCTTGCAACACTACTCTGCCAATTATCAGTGGCCGTGGTGGTGCAGCGGTTAGCGTTGCCACCTCACAGCAAGAGGTTCTCCGGTTCGATCTTTGGCTGGGGTGCCTTCTGTGCTGAGTCTGCATGTCCTCCCTGTGGTCACGTGGGTTTCCTCCAGGTGCTCAGATTTCCTCCCACATCCCAAAGACATGCTGTAGGTGGATTGGACACTCTAAATTGGCCCTAGGTGTGAGTGTGTGCATGTGTGTGCCTTCTGTGGAAGGCTGGGCATCGGGCTGGCACCTCGACACCGTAAAACTCCACTGCCAATCATGAGCGGACAGGTGATCCGCTGTGGCGACCCCTAACCGGGAAAAGCCAAAAGAAGAAGAAGATCACATGCATCCTGCCCAGACTGTCACAGATCAACAGATAGCCCCTATACACAGCAATTAAAGCCACATTTTTAGATTGTAAATCTCTGATACCAGACCTTAATAAAATAAAATTTAACACGCACACACACACATGCGCGCGCGTGCACACACACACACACACACACACACACACACACACACACACACACACACACACACACACACACACACACACACACACACACACACACACACACACACACACACACACACACACACACGCACGCACACGCACACACTCACAGATACATGATGATTAATTATAGCAACTTGGTATAACTGTGACTAAACATGTCAGATATTTGACTGTGGTCACATTAATGAATAAATACATAAATAACTGTCACAGAGAAATGCATTTTATGTTTAGCTGACTGCTGTCAGACTACAGTGTGTACCTGATGCAATCCCCCAACTTTCTCATCAATCTCTTATCTCAGAAATCAACAAAAAGGGCAAAAAAGCAGAAGACAAAGGACTAAAATTGGGAACAGATATTACTCAACTTAGAATGGTGTTATAGTAACATGTTTTGTATTAGCATACTTTTTCTGAAGGCTATCAACTCTGAAACTGAAGTATGTATCATTACTTACTGACTAATCCTCAATGATTTACTAGAAAAAATGAAAACATTAAGAGGAACATTCCTAAACAGTCTAAAACATGAAGCAAAATTAGAGCATTCTGCAAAACCAGAGACAGTTGAGAGTATCTATGCCCCTCACTCACACACACACACACACACACACACACACACACACACACACACACACACACACACACACTTACAACTGCTTGTATGAATGTGACTGCACTCCACAGAACTTTGATTACGATTGACTGGATGAATAAATACATAAATAGCAGCAACACAGGAATGTATCTTCTTAGCTCATGGCTGTCAGTATACAGTGTGTAACTCACCACACTTACCTCTCAACCTCTTACTTAGCTCCAGAATCAAGGAGAATGATAAAAAAATGGTGGACAAAGGATGACAATCAAAGAGAACTATTTACCTTATATACTTAAAAAGGTGCTGGAATATCAATCTTTGCATTAGCGTGCTTTTTCTAGAGGCTGTTAGGTCTGAAACTCAAATGTCTTTCATTATTAACAGACTCAGTCTCAGGAACCAACCAAACGGGACACACCACGAGAACAAGAAATATTTCCAAAAGTCCTTTATTAAACGATAACAGAAATGAGCGCTTTCGCGTGCTTCTTGCACGCTTCTTCAGATACATATTACACTGTCTAAGCCAATCCCTTATATACTTCCATCAATGGTAAACGCCTTTACCTTGTTAGGTAATCAATTAATTAAATAATTATTATATTATTAACAGACTGCAATTCTCACTTAGTTAACAGAATTAAACACAAATTTTAGAAGGATGAGACCAAAATATGTGGCAAAAAATCAGAAACATTCTGCAATATCATTAATGGTTGAGAGCACCTATACCCCTGCAAAACACACACATGTGACCACCAGCTACTTAAAAAGTTGCTAGAATAATAGGTCTTGCATTAGCATGCTTTTTCTTGAAGGATATTATGCATGAAACTCAAATGAATGCCATTATTTAGTGACTGCAGTCTTTATTGAAAGATGGCTGGTTGTTGTCCATTTGCCAGTCCATTTTTCTGCATTTCTGCTTGGTAGTCTGGTATATTTTAATATGGTCTGGTATGTTTGATGTTCTTTGAATCATGGCCCTTGTTTTAATAATGTATGCATCAGTGCTACAAATTGCTCTTTTACTTATATATGTGTTATTATATAATACTTCAGCTACACACCTCTATTACATTGCATTTCAGTTTTATGAATCTGTCTCAGTATGTATTGAAGCAGACTATCAAACCAGTAAAAATAAAATTTCAAGATCACTTGAGGTATGTCAGTTATCAAACCATGGACAGTCTGGTAGCAGAGTAATTCAAAAAGAGACAGACCCACACAAATTATATAAATTATTTAAAATTAAATGTACAGCATTGAGGTAAATAAAATGAATCGTGAATGAAATATGAAAAAACATAATACAATGGCATTGAATATTTTTCTGAAGAATGACTACAGTAAATCTCTTTATTCATGTATTTAATAATTGATTCACTTTCTAAGCACTACTGATTGATTGGTTGATTCCACTACATACGTTTTTTAATGTGATTTCATTTTGACTAGGTGAAATTTCATCAGGGGCTTGGAGATATTATTCTACTGTTTTCATTTAGTGCAGTGGGATTTTTGTTTTACATGTATCTGAGGTGTCACTAACTCAAGGAGGTGGGACCTTGTTTTAACATTTCATCTGAGGAATGCCATTTCAAGGAGTGTAGCACCCTCCTTATATTTCACTGCATTGTCAGTATTAGAAAATACCAAACTTACAGCCTTCTGATCTTCATAGGTAGGTACTATGCTATCAGCCCAAGTGCATAAGTAAGCCTAGCCAACAAAGTTCCCTGGCTTACACCACCCAAGAAAGTTATTTTCCTGTGCCCCTGTCAAGCAGAGTCACAGAAGTGATCCCTGCAGTGTATTTCCTATTTCCCATCCACTTATCAAGATTTTTCTTGAAGAGTGCTAATGAGGGACTTTGCTTGACATAGATGGGTAGCTTGTTCCAGAGTATGGGAAGTCTCTAGGACAGGAATCTATCCCTCCAGCATGTCCTGTTTATTGTGGTGACAAGGTTTAGGTCCCTAAAGTGTGTAGCTCTGAGGGATTGGGATTTCTTTAGGTGTAGCATGTCCAACAGCTCTGGGTTTGACATAGCTTTATATGTTAGGCAGTGATCACCTTGGAGTAGGCGATATGCTACGGAGTAAAACTGGAGTTTTATGAGACGGTCAGTGTAGGGCATCTGTTTGAGGCCAGTAATCCTCTTTGTGAGGTACTTCTGTGGCCTTTCCAGCAGCTGCAGATATCTTGTGAGGTACATTCCAAAAGGGGCGTTGTACTCTATAATGGGTCTAATGAGTGTCGAGTAGAGGGGAACAATGACCTCTTTTTTCCTAGATGAGAACCCTTTTGTGATGAGGTGTAGAAGGATTTCCTGACTACTGTGGCGATGTGATTATCAAAGGAGAGACGACTGTCCACCTGGGTCCCCAGGTCTCTTATCACACATTCGGCATTAAGTAGACTGATGCCTATGAGGTAGTTCATGGGTTTTTACCAAAGGGGATGATAATGCACTTTTTGACATTGAGCTTGAGGCCATGTCTCTGACACCAGGCATCTGTCTCAGTGAGGCCCTTCTGTAGGATTTCAACATCATTTGGAAACTGAACTATGGCTCCTATTTTGCAGTCATCTGCAAACTTCATTAGCCAAAGGCCTTCGGTGTTAGCCTGTACTTCAGAGAAGTAGATATCAAACAGGAGAGGTCCCAGGACTGAACCCTGTGGTACTCCACTTGTCACTGGTTTGAAGTCAGATTTGGAGTCTGCAACTTTTATAGTGTGGGTTCTATCAGTGAGCCAATTGGCAACCCATCTTGTGATGTAGGGCTTTATACCTAGTTTATTGAGTTTATCTATAATTTCAGAATGGGGGATGGTGTCGAAAGCCTATCTGCCAGGATGTTGGCAATATCAGTTGGTTCTGTAATGTTCTTGCCATTGTGCTGTAACTCAGAGCAGATCTGGGTGTTGCCACTGAGATTCTTGACATAGCTATAGAATGCTTTGTGGTTGTCCCTAGAATCAATGGTGATTTTGTTTTCATAGCTAGCTTTGGAGGATCTTATAAGGGATCTCAGCTTCTTACTGAGGCTAACCAGGGTACTCCTCCACTCATGGGATTTTACTCTCTTTTGCAACAATTTCTTCCTTCTGTTGTAGAGTTTGTTTATGGTAGGGGACCACCAGATTGGCTTCCCTTTTTTGGAGGATAGCGTCTTGGTTCTGTTTGGGATAGCATGATCCATGTACTCGTGTAAGTGCTTATAGAGTGCATCTGTGTAGGATTCAGCAGTCGTAACTGTATTGTCCATCTGCATGGGTGTCATGAAGTTCACCACTTCTGTCTTAAGAAGTATGTAGTTGGCTTTGGAGAATTTTTTTGCCATGATTTCCTTAATGGGGGGTGGGGTGGGATGTGGATATCTAGGGTGATTAGCTTGTGGTCAGATCTCACCAATGAGGAGTTGACTTCAGGTGTGGAACACCAGTCAGTCATGTTGGTAATGACCAGAGTTATGATATTATTGCCCCTGGTGGGGGTGTGGATAAGTTGATCCAGGGCATTGGAATTTATGAATTCCAGAAAGCATTGAGCAAAGGAGTTGGTACATGAGGAGTTTTCCCAGTTAATGGTGGGGTAGTTGAAATTGCCCATAATATTTTCTAGTATAAAAGAGAAATGTAGAGTGGGAATCCTCGGGCATGGTGGGGGATCTGTAGCAAGCTACAATTTTGATTGCAGCTTTGCCCAGAGTTAGTTGCACTTGGATAATCTCAGATGCATTATGCTGAGCAACTAGCCTGGAGGTGTGGATATCCTTAATGAATATGGACACACCTCCGCCTTTGGTGTTCCGGTCTAGATTAGGTGGCCGAAAAGTGTGGTATGAGTTATAGCCTGGTAATGCAGGGGTGCTCTCTGGAGCCTTGAACCAGGTCTCAGTCACTGCACAGATATCAATGTTCTCCATTTTAAGGAGTGCCTCGAGGGAGTGCATTTTGAGATTTAGACTTCTAGCATTGAGTAGCATTACCCTCAGTTTTTGTTTGCCTGTTCCTGTTACGGTGGTGAATTTGTCATTTGAACCTTGCCCAAAAACGGCACTATAGGGGCAGCAAGAGCCTTAGCCAGTATCCGGAATCCCAGGGGTGACAGGTGCAGGCCATCTATGGCAAAGCATCGTGGTCTGTCGACCATGTCGTCCCCTTAGAATGACACCAGAAGCTTAGCCAATTGTTCCTGCCACCAACAGCAAGTGCACTAATTGCTGACCCACTGCCTCTGATGAGTATATTTCAATTTGTTCATTCATTTTCCCAGACATTCACTTGATCCAGTTCTGTGCCATGGGGGTAGGAGGACTTCCTCTAGGTGACATATATCCTGTACTTGATATGCTTAGTTCAGTTAAAATGAAACTTGCATCTTTTCACAGAGAAGTGATAATGAGTCTGAGAACGTACTCTCAGCATTAACTATTCAGTTGTTTTTCTTTTGTCATTAGTCAGTAGTTATGATCTCATGATGATGGCTTTAGTTAAACTGTGCACTTTTATTTTAAATATCAGTGATCTTCCTTTGTTCTGGGAGATGCAAGCAAACATACTTAGTTTCCCCTACAATCTTTCTGCTTAGCTCAGTCCTGAGTCTGTTGTAATTCTTTACAAGACTGTCTGAAAGCAACAACCCCCTACCACCAGCACCAAATAAGGAACAGGTAAATCCTGACACTTTTGAATAAACTGACTAATATGGAAATTAGATTATATACACACTACATGATCTGAAATATTCAGTATACTAGCAACTAAGAAAAGTACATAATGAAAAAAGAAACATTGATGCTTCAGAATGAAATGAACATGATAATTTCCCCCCTTTTCTACTTAAATATAAAGCTGGTGATTAATTCCAAAGAAATATTAGCAGCATGGAAATTTTTAATGAATGTTACTAGAACATTATCCCTTCAGTTTTCTGACTTTGTGAGTATGTGACACAGTGCACCTATATGTTTTTACAGTTTTCACTGCAAGACCCACAGAAATGCAGTGATCTTGATTTTTAAGTGTGAACTACATAAATGATCAGACATCATACACACTCCAAACCTGTCAAAGAAAAACAAGGTGTTTTCCTCTGTACAGACTGTGTGCAAATTAATATCTATGACATCTACCTGCCAATCATCATTTGAAATGAAAATCATCTCCAGCGTGAGTTCGACTAGTTCAATTTTTGTTTGTTTTTTTCATTATTATTTTATAGTTCCATAGCCCCCTACCATGTCTATCTTGGTCACCTTACAGACTCATTAATTGCATCACAATGCAAAAGCCCACTAGCCCATTGAAATCTGAGCACCAGCAGCAGTACCACCATCCACTGAGCAGGGGAGTTGGGCTTTTTTTTACATGAGCCTGTATCCCCGACACCATGATATCTGTTATAGGCTTATGACATATGGCTCATATATGTTTCTACACATGCAGCTGCAGTTCACAGTACTGTGTGCCACATGAGCAAGGATATAAGTCACAGTCCTCCCAATAAACCAACCACAGTGATTCCCCCAAGGTTATCAAACAGGCACTTACCTCTTACCTCCCATGTCACCTGTAGCAGCTGATCCAGTGCTGACACTACCGGTCAAAAAAGTTCAGTTTTCACAAGAGTGGGATTATTGTAGTCAGTATGAAGAAATAGATATATTGGGGGGGTTGGCCAGGGAGGCAATGGAAGCTTAGTTTGTTCTCTTTCCTCACCAGCACAGTGAATCAGCAAAATAAACACAGTTAATATAGAAAAAGAGCAACAGAACTTTGAGACAAAATGACAGGAATATCACAGCAATTGGAAAATGAGTTACTTTCCTATTTAAAGAGCTAACTCTAAAGACAGAAAATCCTGGTATTTGAGCGCTTTTCAGTGATGGTGCCTACCACTTGATGGTATTGCACATGCAAGAAATGCTACAAACTATGCAGGGGCAGGTAAACAGTGCTGTAGTGGAAAATCAAGAAAGGAAGCAGTTAAGCAACAAGAGTTAGAAAGTACAAATGCTACAAATGGAGGTGTATGATTTGGAGAAAAAAAAGTCAGAGCTGTAATGTGAAAATCACTGGCATTCCAGGCAGCATAAATGCTCATGAAATACTCAGGGGCGGCCCGTGCTATTGGATTGCCGGACTGCAGCCCCCTCAAAAGAAAGAAAAATAGAAAAAAAAAGATTTTAAAATTTTGCGCATGCGCAGTAGTCCTGACTACTGCACGTCTATGCGCATGCTCCAGGCAATCCGGCAGTCCCCATAGGGGGACACAGGGAGACGTCTGTGCACTTTTAAAGTGCACAGACTCGCTGGGATTATGTATAGGGGCCGGGTCAGGACAGTCTCGTCGGGAAGTAAGTAAGTTTGATTTCAAGTTTCAGGGATCTCACGGGTCTTTGGAGTATTGCAAAGGTAGCTGGATATTATGGAGAAGTGAGAACGGACAGGTAAGTGTATGGTGCTTTTTACATTTAATGGTATCTGTTTGAATGTGCTTTTTACATGTAATGGTACTTGTTGTTTGAATGTGCTTTTTACCTTTACAAGGGGTGTGTGTGTGTAAATGCCCCAGGTGCTCATGGTGGTGTGGTAGGGAATACCTCAGGCTTGAACCCTGTACCCTGTATGCAGGTGTTAAAAGACTTGAGTTCCCTACCCACCACCATTTAAAAAGAAATTGCAGATTTTTGCCTCATATTTGATCTGATCTGTTCCTCATAATATCTGTGGTTTGTAAATGTTGCAATGCTTGATATTTGATGGTGTAGTAGTAGCATTGTTGCATCACAACTGCAGGTTCTCAAGTTTGATTCTTGGCTGGGGTTCTTTCTTTGTGGGGTCTGTTATCTTCTCCCTGTGTCCGGGTGGGTTTGCTTTTATTTGATGGTGCACTGGTAGCATTGTTGCCTCACAGCTGCAGGTTCTCAGGTTTGATTCTTGGCTGGGGTTCCTTCTTTGTGGGGTCTGTATCTTCTCCCTGTGTTTGTGTGGGTTTGCTTTTGTGTCCTCCCATGTTACAAAGACATGTCTGCATTATTTCTTCCTGGGCCTCTGCTGAAAATTGTTCTTTTGTTCCAAGTCAGACTGTCCTGATTAACAAATGTTAAATAAAATTGACAGGCATTTGAATTTCAGACTTCAGGTTTCTGAATGTTTAATTCCTTGCATATTTGATGGTGCAGTGGTAGTATTGTTGCCTTACAGCTATAGGTTTTCTGGTTTGATTCTTGGTTGGGGTGGCTTCTGTGTGGAGTCTGCATCTCCTCCCTGTGTTTGTGTGGATTTTCTCTGGTGCCCTGCCATTTTACAAAGACGTGTCTGCAGTATTAATCCCTGCACCCTGTACCCTGTATGCAGGTGTTAAAGACTTGAGTTCCCTACCCACCACCATTTGAAAAAAAATTGCAGATTTTTGCCTCATATTTGATCTGATCTGTTCCTCATAATATCTGTGGTTTGTAAATGTTGCAATGCTTGATATTTGATGGTGTAGTAGTGGCATTGTTGCATCACAGCTGCAGGTTCTCAGGTTTGATTCTTGGCTGGGGTTCTTTCTTTGTGGGGTCAGTTATCTTCTCCCTGTGTTCGGGTGGGTTTGCTTTTATTTGATGGTGCACTGGTAGCATTGTTGCCTCACAGCTGCAGGTTCTCAGGTTTGATTCTTGGCTGGGGTTCCTTCTTTGTGGGGTCTGTATCTTCTCCCTGTGTTTGTGTGGGTTTGCCTTTGGGTCCTCCCATGTTACAAAGACATGTCTGCATTATTTCTTCCTGGGCCTCTGCTGAAAATTGTTCTTTTGTTCCAAGTCAGACTGTCCTGATTAACAAATGTTAAATAAAATTGACAGGCATTTGAATTTCAGACTTCAGGTTTCTGAATGTTTAATTCCTTGCATATTTGATGGTGCAGTGGTAGTATTGTTGCCTTACAGCTGTAGGTTTTCTGGTTTGATTCTTGGTTGGGGTGCCTTCTGTGTGGAGTCTGCATCTCCTCCCTGTGTTTGTGTGGATTTGCTCTGGTGCCCTGCCATTTTACAAAGACGTGTCTGCAGTATTAATCCCTGCGTCTCTGCTGAAAATTGTTTTTGTTCTGTCCGCAGTAAAATTGGCAGGCATTTGAATTTCAGACTTCAGGTTTCTGAAAGTTTAATTCCTTGCATATTTGATGGTGCAGTGATAGTATTGTTGCCTCACAGCTATAGGTTTTCTGGTTTGATTCTTGGTTGGGGTGCCTTCTGTGTGGAGTCTGCATCTCCTCCCTGTGTTTGTGTGGATTTGCCCTGGTGCCCTGCCATTTTACAAAGACGTGTCTGCAGTATTAATCCCTGCGTCTCTGCTGAAAATTGTTTTTGTTCTGTCCGCAGTAAAATTGACAGGCATTTGAATTTCAGACTTCAGGTTTCTGAATGTTTAATTCCTTGCATATTTGATGGTGCAGTGGTAGTATTGTTGCCTCACAGGTATAGGTTTTCTGGTTTGATTCTTGGTTGGGGTGCCTTCTGTGTGGAGTCTGCATCTCCTCCCTGTGTTTGTGTGGATTTGCTCTGGTGCCCTGTCATTTTACAAAGACGTGTCTGCAGTATTAATCCCTGGGTCTCTGCTGAAAATTGTTTTTGTTCTGTCAGCAGTAAAACTGACCGGCATTTGAATTTCAAACTTCATGTTCTTCAGAATACATAGTAGCACAACCTTTTTTTCTAGCAATTTTCTAAGTTTATAAGATGAATATTTTAAATTTGTCCCTATTTTTGGAACTGTATTCCCCCATTATTGGCTTCGTCCAGGTTTTTGTGCTTAGGTTGACAGCTATGGCAAGAACTGAATTCACTGAATATGTTTGAGAGCTGTATTCCCTCATTACTGGGTTTGTCCAGGTGTTTTGTACTAAGAGGTTGACAGCTATGGTGAGAACTGAATTCACTAAATGATAGCCATTTAAGTTTCAGTCTTCCTCTCTTTTACAAAGCAGCTGATGTGGCGTAGTGGTATGTTACTCTGACTGTTTTTTTGCTCAGGGACCTTGGCAGTAAAATGTATGGTGGCAACACAACATTTTATTCTAGCAACTTTCCAAGATTATACAAGCAATGTTTAATGTGTCCCTGGTTTTTGGGCTTTTGACCCCCCCAATACATTTTGGCTTTTTCTAGTTTTCTTGAGCTGCGAAGTTGAGATGCAGTTGAGTATTGAGTAGATTTTACAAGGAGCTGAGAGCTGCAGGGGAATAGAAGTTTAGTGCTTTGCCTAGTTAATACTATAGCACAACAGGTTGTGTACTTGCTTTTGATGCAGAAGGCTGTGGGTTCTACTCCCACAAGGGGTGGATGCTGCCGTACTGAGAATGTTTTCCTTGGTGAAGATACTAACTATGAGTCTGTTATCAGTTTGCCATCCATTTCCTCTTGCAATATTATTACTAGCTTATCATTTTTAATGTAATATAGGCAATTTATTCCTGAGGGGCAACAGACACTTTATTTTTCGATGAAACCATGAAATATAAAGGTGATTGCTAGCAGCAACCGCTTCATTAGTTACACATTTCTTTAATGTGGAATTATTTAGATGACTTACTTCAGAGATTGTGGATATTTACTGATAATGGATTGTAGAATTGTGCATATTTACTGATAAAGGTGGACTGCAGAATTGTGCATATTTACTGATAATGGTGGACTTTAGAATTGTGCATATTTACTAATAATGGTGGACTGTGGAATTGTGCATATTTACTAATAATGGTGGACTGTAGAATTGTGTATATTTACTAATAATGGACTGTGGAAGTCTGGGTAGACTTTTTTTTATGATAAATGTTCTCAACTGGGCAGTTTTGCCATTATGGGTGCATATGGTTTGTTTCATTGCTTACTGGAAAAATGTTCAAAACAAATTTAAAACACCCTCTAACAAGTGTACTGTATTGTACAAGGAATATAATTTTAGTACAATGAGGAAGGTGTATCAAAGAGCACATGTATGTTTCATATGCAAGGGGCCTATGATTTGAAAACAGCCCAAAATTAATCTTTATCTGCCACTGGCAAAATGTATTTTCTTTGAATGTGGCTTTCAATGCTGCTTCAATGAATGTGAGTTTCAAAGGCAGAGAAGTTTTAATGCCAAGTTTTCATTGTGAGACTGCATTGCTTTGTTTAACAGATGACTTAGTGTTTGTGCTGTAAAATACAAAATAAAACTTTCAAATGAAGTCCAACTCATCATAGAAGTAAAGCAGTATGCACATTAGTGTTTATGGTAAATGGAGTGAAATAGCCAAGTAATGGTTCATTGGAATGGCTGCAGAGGCTCCATTCAACCATTATTTTGTCAGGGGGGAAGGGCAACAAACTCAGACAGGCCCAGCTGAACTATACCTCCCAACTGTCCAGATTTTCAAAGAATGAATAGATTTTTGCTTCTTATTTTTCGTTTGTTCTTCATAAAATTTGTAGTTTTCTGGCAAATCATTTAGGAATTAAGTCACTAAATAATAAGTTTCAGACTTCATAACCTTCAGAAAAATGCATGTTAAAGTAAGAGCTGTTCTATCAACTGTCTCAGTTTATACAAGAGCAATTTTTAGTACTGTTTATATGTGCCCCCAATATATTTGGCCTTGTTCAGATTTACTGCATTAACAGGTTGAGAGGTACATGCAAATAAATTGCTTTATAGAATTAGGCATAGCCAACCTCTCAACTGTCCCCAATTTTTGGCTCAAAATGTTGCTCTTCCCCCTAATAATCCCTTCGCAAAATAGCAATTTTGGAAGAAAACATGGAGGGTTTACAATTAAGAAATAACTGTAATAATCAAAGTTATAGATTACTTGAAATGCATGTAGATTCTTTTGTTTTGTCATCTGCTCAAGGTAGCAGGACTAATATTAAAGTGTCCCTTCTTTGACAGGTAGCAGCTGTATTGTGTGTCTATTTTATATTTTTGCATCACATTTTTGGTCCATTTTTCATAAAATTGTGTTTTTTGGCAAATTAGTGACAAATCACTAAAGACTGAAGTTAGAAAATGACAGACATTTGAGTTTCAGATTTTATACGCTTCAGAAAATTCATACTAATGCAAGACCTATTCTATTATCTTTCTAAGTTTATTAGAGCAATATTTAAAAATTGTCCTTATTGTTGGGCCTTTGTCCCACTTCTGTGTATGGCTTTGTCCAGATTTCTTGCTCTTGAGGTTGAGAGGTATAACAAATGTTTCAGGGCCATCACAGTCAGCCAGAGAGATTTAAAATTGTGACATGCTTGTTGCACCCCACTCCCCCATGTAGTGACTCTGGATGTGTCCAAGCAAGGCAAGGAGTAGTTGTATCTACCTTGGATGGGGAGGACACACTGCATAAGTACTACAGTGGCTTTTCATCTGTCCTTGATTTTGCAGAATGGTCTGGTTTCTGTCATATTTTTGTACTGTTGATTTATGCTTATTACTCAGATTTATGCTTATTACTCAAAGTGCCTGTTGCTCTGTGTTTAAGTAGCAATGCTTTAATGACCATAAGGTAAGCTTGTCTGAGATCGTAAGATGCAAGTAAGCTTTAATAAGCATACTGTTAAAGAACTGCCAACATTGAAAGCCTTTCTGTTGTTGCCATGCAGAGAATACTTGACTAGATAATGTATAAGCCTTGGGTATTAAAGGACAGGATTCCATTATTTTAAAAAGCTCATCACACTTGTTGGAGACTTCCGGTCATCTCTACAGACTTTACCCGTAAACTAAACAGAATGCCAATCATGTGTGGTCCATAACCTGTACAGTAATCCTTTAAGCAATGTATCTTGAGCTTGTTTCTTGTTTGCTTTTCATTTTTTACTTTTATCATGTTTTCCCCATGAAACAAGTTGTCAGGCAGCAGGTCTTTTTTGGATAAGAAACATTTTTACAAGTAGGGGCATCACATAGATTTCTACTTTCAGCATGTTACTTGGTACTTATAAAGCTGAATATATTATAATTAGAACTGCAGTGCAAGGAGAAGTGGTTTGAGTTGAGTGCTTCTGGTTTTTCTTATACTTGATTTTGACTGGCATTCCAGTAATGTATTTAAAAAGTAATTTATTTTTTCATGCCTCACAACCTTTTGTTTCCATCTAGATATTAAGAAAGCTGTCATGCAGCCAATGCATTGAAATATTTTTATTCTTCTACACTTATTTTTGTCTTGATTGGACTTTCATAATGATGGTTTGCCACCCAGGGCAGCGTATTTAATTAAAGTTATTTTGTTGTGGTTTTGTGCATAGCTCCTCCCCTTTCTGGTTGACCACACCCCTTCCCCTTGACCCCACCCATTCAGCAGTCTCCTGCAGCCCCCCTGTGATTTGAAGTCACCAGCCGCCACTGGAAATACTGGATTTTGTAGAAAATATGGTCAGAGAAGGGATGCAAATCCCACAAAGTTTCATCTTTAAAACAGAGTTTCTCCATCTTGTTGGGAGAAGAAAAGCAGACTCAAACACATGGTTATGGCACTCAGTGCATTTCCATAAAGAGAATGGATTATCTCATATAGCAAAAAAAAAAAAAAAATAGAGGTTCCCTGTGGCAGAAAATTCATATTAAATTAATGGAGGACTACTCGACAGAACTATATCAGCACTGAAGAGAAGCAGAGGATCTAAAGAGAAAGTTAACAGAAATAGGACAAGATAAGAACATAAGTTATGGTGGGAAAGGTTAAGATGGCACTAAAGGGCTCATCTAATGGCAGACAAAGGAAGGAACAGATGAATATAAATAATCAAATAAAGTAAAAGAGCTGCATCATTTACTTTTAAGACCTTCTGCTGAAGGAGATACACATTTTGAATGGAGAGCTGAAACAGCTAACTCTAACACAAGCAGAGGTAGACAGTATAACCAGAAGTGATTTCTGGTGGATGCAAGGTGAGGAGAGTACAAACCACGACATGGGCATATAAACAGAAATGCAGAGAACAATATGTGGATTGCATAAAAGACAGTAAAGGTCAAGTACTAAACTTTCCATGAAATAATACTTTGAAGAAATATATAAAAAGCAGACGTAGAGCTAAGAAATGATAACAGAATGCACAAATCAGTAAACTAGTAGGCGAGGAAGATCAAAATAAATTAAACAGACCCATCTCTGGAATTCTAAAAAATGAGGAAAAAGGAAGTAGTAATAACACAAGTGGACCAATATTAGCAAATGTGGAAGAAAAAAAACATAACGAACAGTATGAAACATGCTAGAATAATAATTGTACAAAAGTGCAAAGGAGACAGAACAGACCTGGCCAGTTATAGGCCGATTTTGTTTGAATTTGGATATAAAAATATTATAGGTTCATAGGTAGGTACTAGGCTATCTGCCCGAGGGCATTTATAAGCCTAGCCACAGTGTGTCGGCTTTCGCCGCCCCATTGATTAATTAACTGAGCCTCTGTCAAGCAGAGCCAATGAAGTGATCCCAGGGGTGTACTTTCTGTTACCCATCACCTCGTCAAGGCTTCTCTTGAAGAGTGTTAGTGAGGGGCTCTGCCTAATGTAGTTAGGAATTTTGTTCCAAAGCATGGGGAGTCTCTGTGACAGGACTCTATCCCTCCAGCATGTTCTATTTATTGTTGTGGCGAGGTTTAGCTCACTAGAGCGTGTGGCTCGCAGTGACTTGGATTTCTTTAGGTGGAGCATGTCCATCAATTCTGAGTTGGACATGGCTTTGTAAGTCAGGCAGAGATCACCTCTGAGTAAGCGATATGCCACTGAGTACAGCCAGAGTTTTTTCAGTCGGGCTGCATAGGACATATGTTTGAGGCCAGTAATCCTCTTGGTGAGGTACTTTTGTGGTCTTTCAAGCTGTTGGAAGTGTCTTGTGAGGTACATCCCAAATGGGGCATTGTACTCTATGATGGGTCTGATGAGTGACGAGTAGAGGGGCAAACCCCTTAGTAATTAGATGGGCCACATAGAAGGATTTCCTAACTACTTTGGCAATATGATTGTCAAAGGAGAGATTACTATCTACCTGGGTCCCCAGATCTCTTATTACCTCTTCTGTATTAAGGGGGCTGCCACTTATGTGGTAATTTGTGGGTGTTTTGTTTTTCCCAAACAGGATGACTATGCATTTTTTGGCATTTAGCTTGAGGCCATGACTTTGACACCAGGTGTCTGTCTCAGTAAGGCCTTTTTGGAGGATGTCCGTGTCAGCCGGAGAGTCAATTATGGCTCCCAGTTTGCAGTCATCGGCGAACTTTCTTTAGCCATAGTCCTCCTGTGTTTGCCTGTACTTCTGAGAAATATATGCCAAACAGTAGGGCTCCCAGAACTGAGCCTTGTGGGACACCAGTTGTGACTGTTTTAGAGTCAGACCTGGAGCCCGCTATTCTTACCGTGTGAGTTCTGTCTGTAAGCCAGTTGGCAACCCATCTTGTGACGTAGGAGTTTATGTTCAGGCTGGTGAGTTTTTCTATAATACCTGAGTGAGGAATGGTGTCGAACGCCTTGACGAGATCAAGGTAGGCTGTGTGAACCACCTTTCCCTCGTCTATGGCCTTGGTAACTGTCTCGAAGAAGTCAACCAGGTTTAGTAGGCATGATCTGCCCTTAACAAAACTGAACTGGGTCAGGTCAAGTATTTGGAGGTTCCCAATGTCTTTGTTAATGAGTTCCATGATGATGCGTTCCATAGCCTTGCAGACCAGGCTAGTCAGGCTTATGGGGCAATAGTTACCAGGGTCAGTTGTGGCTCCTCCTTTGTGGAGGGGAATAACCATTGCTGTGCGCCATTCTATGGGCATGTAGCCTGTGGAGAGGCTGAGGTTGAACAGCGTGTTTAGGTGGGGGGTTAGTTCATTCTGTAGTTTGTGCAAGACGCAGCCTGGGACACCATCTGGCCCCATTGATGCTGTGTTTTTGGCTTTTGAAAGGGCTGTTTTCACCTGTGCTTCTGTAATTTTTGGGACACTACACTTTTCCGGTATTGTTGTGGGCCCTTTTGAAGGTGAGAGGGAGGTGAAGTTTGCACTGAATCTATCTGCCAGTATGTTGGCAATATCAGTAGGTTCAGTATATTTTGTGCTATTTTGCACTATCTCAGAGCATATCTGCAAGTTGCCACTTAGATTCTTGACATAGCTAAAGAAGGCTTTGTGGTTATCTTTCGAATCCTTGGCTATTTTTCTTTCGAAGTTAGCCTTGGATGATTTTATGAGGGACCTTAGTTTCTTACTGATACTGATCAGGGTTGTCTTTCCTTCTTGGGATTTGCTTTTTTTCTGAACTAGTTTCCTCCTTTTGTTGTATAACCTGTTTATGGCAGGTGTCCACCAGACTGGTTTCCTTCTCTTAGGGGAGTGAGTCTTGGTTTTGCTAGGGATGGCACGATCCATGCATCTTTGTAGGTGCTCATAGAGTGCAATTGTAAAGGATTCTGCATCTTGGGCAGTGTTATCCTTTATTGTGGGGGCTGTGAAACTTACCACCTCTGCCTTAAGTAAGGTGAAGTTTGCTTTAGAAAAGTTTTTCTACTGTGGTTTCCTTGGTTGGGGGTGGTGGTGGGGTGTGGACATCCAGGGTGATTAGTTTATGGTCTGATCTAACCAGTGATGGGTTGACCTCCGGTACGGAGCACCTGTCGCCCATGTTGGTGATGACCAGTTCCAATATATTGTGGCCTCTGGTAGGGGAGTTTACCAGCTGATCCAGGGCATTTGAGTTGATAAATTCCAGGAAGCGCTGAGCCTGGGAGTTTGTACTCAAGTAGTTTTCCCAGTTAATGGTAGGGTAATTGAAATCTCCCAAGATCAGGGTGTTCGGTAGGACCTTCATGTTTTCCAGTGTCTCCAGAAAGGCGGAGTGGTGGTCCTGGGTCATGGAGGGTGATCTGTAGCAGGCCACAATTTGCATTGCAGATTTGCCCGATGTTAGTTGCACATGGATGATCTCAGAGGTATCATGCTGCACCACTAACCTGGAGGTGTGGGTATCCTTGATGAATATGGATACACCCCTCCTTTTGTGTTTTGGTCCGTGTTCTGTGGCCAAAATGTGTGGTATGAGTTGTAGCCCAGTAGTGCTGGAGTGCTCTCTGGAGCCTTGAACCAGGTTTCAGTTACTGCACAGATGTCGAAGTTCTCCATACTTAGGAGTGCTTCGAGCGCATGCATTTTGAGATTTAAACTCCTGGCATTGAGTAGCATAAGCCTCAGTTTTATACTACTGCTGTTTACGGAGGTGGGTTTGAATTTTGAGCCTTGCCTAGAAAAGGCACTATGGGGGCAGCAAGAGCCTTGGCCAGTATTCGAAAGCCAAGGAGTGACAGGTGCAAGCCGTCTCTTGTGAAGCAACATGGCTTGTCGAGCATGTCGTCCCAGGCTGACAGACACTGGATCCCCTTTGAATGACACCAGAAGCTTAGCCAATTGTTGAAATTGATAATTTTTTCTTTATACTGAGGGATCATTCTTGGTGAGGGCAGGATGCTACTCAGGGTTAGGGTCATACCCGCCTGGGCTACATGATCAGAGAGCTCTTCCATGTCTCTTTTCATGTAGTCCAGGAAGGTACGGCTCAGGTCTAACTTGTCTACCTTGGTATATATTATGTTGTCACCTTTCTTTAACAAAGCATTTACCTTTTTGTATAGTTTATCTAGATTTCTTATTCTGTTTTCTTTATGTTGTTTTTCCACCTCCTTCTTTACATTCTGCTACTCTAATCAGGATTATTTTATTATGGTTTTAGCCATTAGCTAAAATTGTAGCAAAAAGACCAGATAAGGTCTGAAGGTAATGCTACTCAATGCTAGAAGTCTAAACCTTAAAATGCACTCTCTCGAGGCACTCCTAAAAATGGAGAACATCGATATCTGTGCAGTAACTGAGACCTGGTTCAAGGCTCCAGAGAGCACCCCTGCAATACCAGGCTACAACTCTTACCACACTTTTCGGCCACCAAACCAGGACTGAAACACTAAAGGTGGAGGAGTGTCAATATTCACCAAGGATATTCACACCACCAGGCTAGTTGGCCGACACATTGTGCCTGAAATTCTCCAAGTGCAACTAACACTAGGTAAGACTGCAATCCAAATTGTAGCTTGCTACAGATCCCTCTCCATACCCCAAGATTCTCACTACACCTTTCTAAACATACTGGAAAATATTAAGATAGAACCAAACACCCTAATACTGGGTGATTTTAACTACCCTGCCATTAACTGGGAAAACTACTCATGTCCCAACACCTTTCTTAGCGGTTCTTGGAATTCATAAATTCCAACGCCCTGGATCAACTAATCCATAGTCCCACCAGGGGCTCCAATATCCTAGACCTGGTCATTACCAACATGGGAAATCAATGCTCCATACCTATGGTCACCCCCTCGTTAGTCAGGTCTGACCATAAACTAATCACCCTTAACATCCACATCCCACCCCCACCCCCCCCAGTAAAGAAACCACCAAAAAAAAAAACTTCTCCAAAGCCAACTTCATGCTACTCAAGTCAGAAGTGACAAACTTCATGACACCTATGCAGACGGGAACTGAAAGTTCAACTTCTGAATCCTACACTAAGGCACTGTACGAGCACATCCACTCGTGCATGAATCGTACCATCCCAAATAGAACCAAAATGCTCTCATCCAAAAAAAGGAAGCCAATCTGGTGGTCCTCTGCCATAAACAAACTTTACAACAAAAGGAAGAAACTTTTGCAGAAAAGAGGAAAATCCCAGTATGCAAAAAACTCCCTTACTAGCCTCAGTAAGAAACTGAGATGCCTCATAAAATCCTCCAAAGCTAGTTACGAAAATAAAATTTCCAAAGATTCCAAAGACAACCACAAAGCATTCTATAACTATGTCAAGAATCTAAATGGCAATGCTCAGATCTGCTCTGAGCTAAAACAGAATGGCATTAAATATACTGATCCGAAGGATATTGCCAATATCCTGGCAGATCGATTCAGTGCCAACTTCACCCCCCCCTCTCACCCCCGAAATGGCCCATCTCAATACCGGAAGATTGCCAAATTCCAGTAATAACGGTCACACAGGTACAAAATGCACTCTCTAAAGCCAAGAATACAGCATCCATGGGACCAGATGACATCCCGGGCTGTGTACTACATGAACTACAATATGAACTGGCACCTCACCTAAGTGTCATGTTTAATCATAGCCTGACCTCAGGTTTCGTGCCCACTGAGTGGCGCAGAGCTACAGTTATCCCAATCCACAAGGGGGGATCCACCTTGGATCCCGGAAACTACCGTCCCATCAGTCTGACAAGCCTTATCTGCAAGGCCATGGAGCGTATTATCATGGAACTTATAAACAAAGACATTGGCAACCTTCAAACAATGGACCCCACCCAGTTTGGGTTTGTGAAGGGCGATCTTGTCTCCTGAACCTGATTGACTTCTTTGAATCAGTCTCCAGAGCCATGGACAAGGGTAAGGTGGTCCACACAGTCTATCTAGACCTTGCCAAGGCCTTTGACACCATCCCCCACTCTGGAATCATAGATAAACTTACTAAGTTGGGCATTAATCCCTATGTCACCCAATGAGTTGCTAAATGGCTTACTGATAGAACCCACACTGTAAAAGTAGCCGACTCCAAATCCAGCTCCAGACAAGTGACAAGTGGAGTACCTCAGGGTTCAGTCCTGGAGCCGCTCTTGTTTGGCATCTACTTCTCTGAAGTACAGGTCAACACTAAGGGACTCTGGCTAACAAAGTTTGCAGATGACTGCAAACTGGGAGCCATTATTGAATCCCCAAATGATGTGGATACTCTACAAAAGGGCCTTACAGAAACAGATGCTTGGTGCCAGAGCCATGGGCTCAAGCTCAATGCCAAGAAATGTATTGTTATCCCCTTTGGGAAAAAACATGTATCCATGAATTACCATATAGGTGGCAGTACACTAAACACAGAAAGTGTGATAAGAGACTTAGGGACACAGGTGGACAGTTGTCTCAACTTCGATAACCACATCGCCACAACAGTCAGGAAATCCTTCTATGTGGCACACCTCATCATGAAGGGCTTTTCATCCAGAAAAAAGGAGGTCATTGTCCCACTGTACTCATCCGTCATTCGACCCATTATAGAATACAACGCCCCATTTGGTATGTACCTCTCAAGACATCTGCAACAACTGGAAAGGCCTCAGAAATACCTCACTAAAAGAATCACAGGCTTAAATCAGATGCCCTACGCTGACCGCCTTAAAAAACTCCAGCTATACTCTGTCGCATATCGTCTACTCAGAGGCGATCTCTGCTTAACATACAAGGCCATGTCAAACCCAGAGCTGTTGGACATGCTACACTTAAAGAAATCCCAATCCCTCAGAGCTACACGCTCCAGGGATCTAAACCTTGTCATCACAATAAACAAAACATGCTGGAGGGATAGGTTCCTGACCCAGAGACTCCCCAGACTCTGGAATAGATTGCCCATACATGCCAAGCAGAGTGCCTCTTTGGACCTCTTCAAGAGGAACCTTGACGATTGGATGGGAGAAAGGAAATTCACCCCAGGGATCACATCAGTTGCCCTGCTAGACAGGGGTCCAGGAAAGTAAATAATGTGGGAAGAAATAGCCAGGGAATTGTTATGGCTAGGCTTGTATAGGCCCTAGGGCTGATAGCCTAGTACCAACCTATGAACCTATGAACCTATAAAGTTCTGTACAAGATATTGGGACCAGAACAAAATAAATTTGTAAAAGGAAGCTAGAGCATAGATAATGGGTAGGACCTATCTGCCTTTTTTTTTTTTTAAATAGCCAACAAGCTAGATAGTGCTGTTTGACATTAGCAGGGTGGCACAGTGGTGCAGTGGTTAATGTTGTTGCCTCACTGCAGGAGGTTTTCTGGTTTGATTCTCAGCTGGGGGTGTCTTCTGTGTGGAGTCTGCGTGTCCTCCCTATGTTTGCATGGATTTCCTTTGGGTACTCTAGTTTCTTCCCACATTCCAAAGACGTGTCTGGAGTGTTTCTCCCTGGGCCTCTGCTGCAAATAGGCTCTGTCCAAGTCGGACTTTCCTGGTCAATAAATGTTGAATAAATTAAAAAAGCTTTTAATATAGTCAACCAGGAGTTCTTATTTGCAGTACTACAGAAAAATTCTAGAAGAAGGATTTGCCAAATGAATAAAGATGCTATATGAAAATCCCATCTTTTACACAGCATTAAATAATGGAATATCCACACATGGGAAAATAAATAGAGAAACAAGACAGGAATATCCATTATCTTCAGGGCTGTTTCTTTTAGTGACAGAAGATCTGGCTATTTGAATCCATGAACTCTTAGAACTGATGCAACAAATAGGTGGTAAAGCAATGCTCCAACTATATGCTGATGATTGTATCCTGATGGCAGAATTTTTAGATCAGACATTATCCTGCTGCTGGATATCTTTGACAAATTTCATAAAGCATTGGAGTTAGAATAAAACCATAATAAAATAATCCCGATTAGAGTAGCAGAATGTAAAGAAGGAGGTGGAAAAACAACATAAAGAAAACAGAATAAGAAATCTAGAGAAACTATACAAAAAGGTAAATTCTTTGTTAAAGAAGGGTAACAACAAAATATATACCAAGGTAGACAAAATGAAGGGTATTCAGCCAATATTTCCTTGTATATGAACCTATGAACATATAAAAGAAGTAATCAGGAACATACGAATGAAATACGACCATCCATTAGTAGGAACGATACAACGTTTTATCGAGGTGTATGTGAGTGAGACACACAAACATAGAATATCTAGGCAGGAACTACTAACAAAGGGGGTGGAGGGAGGGAATGACACATATCCATCTCAGTTTGTGGCATTTAATTTGGCACAATGGCTCAGACTTCATGGAGAGGGCATGGAAGCTAAAATATGGGAAAAAAGGAAGCTGACTCTGTATAGAGAACCTATTTGGTGAACTTTAAGATGGAACTGGGAGACCAAACTAAAGCAGCTAGGAGACGTGTCATTGAAATCACCTATATGTGAGAGAATTTGGGACAACTAATAATTAAAAGTATAGTATGAACAAATATGAACAGAATGGGAATTAGTATGGATAAATAGATGGAAGCAACTGGATAAGCCAGGCAGTGTAAATAACAATATAGAATTAGAGTTAAAAAGACTACAACATTAATTTCAGGTCAGAGATGAACATTTCAACATGTTAAATACCTAAGGTACACTAATTCCATGCTGGAAGGAAATAAAAGGGAGGCTCAGTGTAAAAAAAAAATGGGGCAGTGTGAAAAAAGGAAGAGGAAGTCTGATGTATAAAAATATCAAACAGAGTAGAAGTGAAAAAAGAGCTAGGCTTGAAAGGATATGCTTAGTTGAGGAAAACATACAAGAGTGAGTAACACGTGAAAAAATGCTGGAAGTGAGGAGTAAAAGAAGCAGGAAAGATACACACGTTCTGAAAATGACAGAGGCCACAGCAGAGATTGCAACGAGTGAGAAAGGAATGGGAATACATTTTTTATAAGCCCATAACATGGACACGGAAAGCCCTTGGGCTGGGAATAGAAAGGGAGGAACTAGACTGGGAAAGTGAAGAGCTTACTATGAGACTAATGTTAGCATTCCAAAAACAGTATGTACAAGGAAATGGAAAACAATGCATACTATCAGACTGGGTTATCTTACATGTAGAATATCTAAAACTGATAATACAAACAGAGCATTATTATAAAATGAATGTCAGAAATAGAAAGCCAAACATTTGAAATCTTGTAACTCACTTCTACTGGAATTTGAACAAAATCAGAACACTGTAAGTTCAACAGGACATTTGATGGGATATCAAAAACGTAAAACTGGAGATTGTAGAGAAGTTAAAGGGCTACATTCTTGAAGGTTCTGTGAAGTGTACACATCACAGTACCTTCCTCTGATTTAGCAAGCACCCTTACACAGTGCTGCATGGTCCTCCAAAATGAAGATGTGCAGCACAGCGAAGGGCTGGAAATGTAACTGAATGCTAATGATGCATTCCGAGGGAGGAGATGCATATGCTAATTAGCTATGTGCACACTCTCTCTCTCTCTCTCTCTCCTCAGAACCACCTCTAGGAATAAATATACATGGTCTGGCAATTCTAGAAAGCACTTGACCATGTAGATCAGCATGGCCATCCCCACTACATTGTAGTAGTGAACACATCCAAAAGGCTGTGTTCAACCACTGAATATGAACATGATGGGGAGAATCACTAGAT
Organism: Protopterus annectens; assembly: GCF_019279795.1. NCBI lineage: Eukaryota > Metazoa > Chordata > Ceratodontiformes > Protopteridae > Protopterus > Protopterus annectens. The sequence continues at coordinate 1,528,083,425 of NC_056729.1, forward strand.
ACCACGGCTTATAATGGCACTGACAGCAAAATGGGGAGTGGAGGATAAGTGAATACACTAGGCATCTGGGATTCATGGATACACTAGACACCTAGGATTTATGTGTAAAGTGCCATACCAGCATCAAAGTTAGCAGGGCAATTGGGGAGTGGGGGAGTCTGCGGATATCAGGGGAATACTTTAAATGCATGATGGCACCAATGTTACTATAGGGATTAGGATGAGGGGTGCACTAAACACCAGGGATGATGGTGTTATGTGCTGTACCAACACCAACATAGTAAAAGGGGATCAGGGGTATGGGAAATACACTAGACCACCAGTGCCTGATACATACATACTGTAATGACACTAAAGCATTATTATGAAAGGGATGAAACACAGGAGGGTAGCTAGGGCAGGGATAGGTACAGGGACTGTGGTGTGTGTGCGTGTGTGTGTGTTTGGGGAGAATGAGCAGCAACTTACTACTATAACGTGTACATCAGCCTTGACTCAAAACCTGCAAATTAGCTGCTAATGAGGTCTTTACCTCATTACTGCAGCATGTTTCTGAATTGCAGACGAGCACATGGATGTAGAGGGGCCTTTCTAGCATGAGCCATATAGTTTGTGCTAGGAACTTGAATAAATTCACAGGTAGGTCTTGTGTGTGTAAATATGTATTTATTTTTTTCTTTATCAATACAGTTTTCTAAAAATAGATATTTCTATGATAAGTGTATACATGATGAAGGAACATAAAGATGTTACAGCTGTTTTATTGTTAATCAAGGTTTCTCTGTTAATATTAATGTTCACATGGATGATACTTGTTTCTTCAGCATCCAGCCACTGTTATCCTGGACATGCCATTAATGTGCCCAGCAATTTATTTGCTTATTTATTAATTTTCATTTGTTAACGAGGGTAAAACACGTATACCATATGACCTATTTCAGTCTCATCGACTGATAGGTTCATAGAGGATTTACTGGGGTAACGACCCTAGGGGTGTCCATCTTAAGACTAGCTATGCTTCCTAAATATATTTGATAAGTTTTGATACCCTATGGTTATTTTAAAGGGTGCATGTGGGTTTGGGTATTGGGTGATCAAGCACTGACAGACTGCCTCTGTCTACTAGAGACATAGGTGCTAGACCAGGGAAAATTTTTCAGTTCCCCATCCACTGATCCAAATTACAGTTGAATTGGGTTCATAGGTTTATATGTGTGTACTAGGCTAATGGCCCTGGAGATTTTACAATCCTAGCCCATAGACGTGCCCTGGCATCGTGCCACCTGACATTAGTTCTGGTGATATTTGTTTTCAGGAAGTGCAGCATGTCTGTCAGAATGGGATCAGAGGATGCTTTGTAGGACTGACAGAGATTGTCTCTCAGTAGACTGTAAAAAACTGAGAAGTGGGATAGGGCTTTGAGGCAGTTGCTTAGTCCATGTTTGTGTTCTGGATGCTTTTTGTGATGAAACCCTGTGGATAGTTCATTTATTACATATGTCTGATCAAGTAAATAGTGAAGGGGGGCTTTGTACTCAATGATTGCTCTGCTGAGGGCTGAATACAGCAGAACAATGACATCCTTGGACCTAGATGCCATACCCCTGCTTATAAGTTGTGCAACATAGAATGAGTTCCTTACTACCACAGACACAAGATGGTCAAAGACCAGGTTGCTATCTGTATGTGTTCCCAAATCCCCAACCACTGAGTCTACTTTTAGGGTTGTATTATCAATATGGGTAGTTTCCAAAGGTGCTGTCTTTCCAAAGGGCTCTAGTATCCATTTCTTGGCATTAAGTTTTAGACAGTGGCTCAGGCACCAGTTATTAGTTTGTGTTAAGCCTTCTTTTGGGGGATTCAATGACTGTGCCTAGTTTACAATTGTTTGCAAATTTGGTCAGCCAGAAGCTTTTTATTTTGGTGTTGACTTCAGAAAAGTAGATGCTAAAAAAGATAGGCCTCAGCACTCTTTTCCTGGGCCTCTCTACTCACTAAATGGATTTCATACTCCTCCTGGTATAACCACAATCTGATCTACTGACATTTGTACTTCATAGAACCTCCACCACTTATTGTCAACCTCACAATTTACACATTTTTTTCTGCCATAAAGCTTCTTAAGAAATTGTATTATATGTCAATTATAAATAATCTACTTTTGTGTTCTTGTCCTCAAATTTAACAGTGTATGACATTTTCATTCTGCTGTGTACTATTTCCATATCAGTTGTAAAAAAATCTTTATCAAACGGTGGCTAACTATAGTGACTTAAAATATATTATGTGCTTGTTGTCTAAAACATATTCATTTTTGTTTTTCTGTTTACTCATTTTATTATGGAGCTTTTCTATCTGGGCCATCTCTGAAATGGGGCAGTCTGTCTATCCTGTTGAACCATCATGGTAAACAAATGCAATAAATAAATAAATAGAGACTGACCTCTTTGTAGAGTTAGACACCCCTCTCCTGGCTTCTTGGGTGCTACCTGTGAGCCAGCTGGCTATCCAGTGGGTAACATTGGGCTTATATATAATTTCATGAGTAAACAATACCAGACTGGAGTATTTGTGTCAAATGCTTTGGCCAGGTCATGGTAGGCAGTATGTACCATTTTGCCCTCATCAATTGCTTTGGTGACCTTCTTGAAGAAGTCCACCATTTGAGTAATCATGATCTGCCCTTGATGAAATCAAACCAGGTTACTTCCAGTGTCTGAGGACTTCCTATGTCATTGTTTATCATTTTCACAATAACTTTTTCCATGGCTTTGCATGTAAGATTAGCCAGAGTTATGATTCTTTAATTATTCGGGTCCATACATGGCCCGTCCTTGTGCAGAGGGATGTCAACAGCACTCCTCCATTTGCTTTGCACAAAGCCTATCTGAAGGCTCTGGTTAAGCAGTGATTGTAGTGGTCCTGACTAGTCATGTTTTATGCTATTAAAGAGGCATCCTGGGATATTATCAGGGCCAATCAATGCAGTGTTCTAAAGTGCATTAAGGACCTGTTCCCTTGTGATAATTGGAGGAGTTATGGTTGAGGACATTTCCTTAAGGGTGTCAGGGAGGATGAGATTAAACTGGAGATATATGTTTTGGCCATTAGATTTGCTAAATTTTATGGCTCAAGTATAGGTGGCTTCATTTATAATTAGTTTGGCACATTGTTGCATGTTGCCTTTAAGGTTGCTGATGGCTTAAGAATGCTGTGTGATTGTCCCTGGCCTTGGAGGCTATTTTCACATCAAATTTGTTTTTGGTAGGCTTAATTATCCCCCTGAGCTGCTTGTTAAGATTGATGAGAGAAATTGTTCCTTTCTGGGTATTGCACTTCCTAATTTTTGACATGATTTTCTTCCTTTTGTTATACAACCTACTAATGTTGGGATTCCATCAGAGTGGCTTGTTTTTTTTTTTTTTTTTTTTTTTAACTTTAACCTGTGCTTATTCTGGGTAGGTACCACTGTCTTTATGTAGTCATTACCATGATTGTACAGGGTTTCTGTGAACAATTCCACATAGATAGTGGTGTTCTGTGGGTTTGGGCAGAGTTTAAAGCTTTCCCAGGCTATCACTTAATTGTAGGAAGTTTGCCTTAGAATAGTTCCTATATATTCCTATATACCCCAAATTTAGCTGGGGTCCTGGGTTTTATTTTTATTTCAAAATATATAGCTTTGTGGTTTGATCTGACCAATAAGGACATTACAGTAGGGGGTGCAATGTTCTCCCATGTTTGTGAGGACCAGGTCGAGGATGTTAATGTCCCTAGTGATCATACAGACTTGCTGATCCTCACAGGGAAGTTGGGACAAGAGTATAAACATTCATAGAAGTAGGCAGAACAATGTCGACAGTTCAGTGATCCAAGATAATTATAAATTCATGCTTATTCATTAAGGTCATAAAAAATTAAATGCTGGTTGCAGGGACTCATATGTTTGGCTTGCTTCACTTCTAGCTAACAGTATTAGATTAATTTCCAAACTTCCTCCAACTATATACTTTACTTAATTAGTTAATTAATTAACAGTTTCTTTTAACACATATGTTATCTCAGGTAGCATAATGGCTCAGTATAAGCTTTTCTACCTCAAAACTCCAGAGTCTTGTGTTCAGTCCTGATATCCAGTCACTGTTTACATGGAGTTTTCATGGTCTTTTTGTGTCTGTGTGAGTTTTTACTAGCTACTCAACTTTCTTTCCAAAACTAAATTGGTTGACTGACACCATTAGACTGTGCATACACACACACACGGATGGATGGATAGACAGGCAGACAGATAGATAGCAACCTTTCCAATTTAACACCAATCTAAAAAAAATATCTGTCTGATACCTGGATCTGTAAAACACTCAAAACAGATGTATGATTACCCACTCACTATAACTATAGCCTTCTCTCTCTGAATAACTAATACCTCCATTTTTTATCAGGTAGTAATGGCCTAACATCTAAAGCAGTTCTCCATTTAACGATACCATACTATTAATGTATGCGTTTCGATCTCTTCATCCTAGTAGCCAACTCTCTCTTTGTGTCCTTAATTTTCCCACCTGCTCATCTCATTCTATTACTCTGGTCTATTATGACATCATAATCTCATCTCCATATATTATTAGAAATATAGTCACTATTTTGAATAAGTATGTATTACTTTAATTGACATACTGCGGTGGTGGTGCTGCGGTAGCATTGTCGCCTCACAGTTAGACATTGCCTGTTCGATTCTCAGTTAGAGCATCTTCTGTGTGATGACATGCGTGAATGGGCATTCCTTCATTGAAGGTTGTGCGTTAGGCCTGGCAAGCCAGCACATAAAACTCTACTGCCAATCATTAGCGGACCGGAGTTCCGCTGTGGCGACCCCTAACCAGGAAAAGCCGAATGACACAAACAAACAAACTTTAATTGACATAGGTTATCCACTTCTGCAAAGTGTCTTGCTGCTTGCAGTACATATGGTATTACTGATCACAATTTCTCCTAGCAATATTCTGTAAATGTATTTCAATCTGTGTTGGGGAGGGTGGGCTCTTAACCCCTTGTATATAAGGTACATCCCAATTGATTGTAAAGAGTTTTTTCTGTTGTGGGGCTTTTCTACCCTTGTATATAATTACTTATCAGCTGTTGTAAAATGTATTTATGTGCATCTGAGGAGCCTTTTCCCCCCAAACTCATTGTAACATATTTAATCAGTTGAAGGCCTTTTCACATGTTGTATATGATTACTCAACTGATTATAAAATGTTTAATCTGTTGCGGGGCTTTTCTCCCTTTGTAAATAATTACTCATCAAATATTTGAAATTTGGAATAACCTTCCTGCAGACATTACTGTAGTATCCACCCTAAGTCAATTCAAGAAAAGCCTAAAACAGTATTTTAAGTCACAATGGCTATGTCCTTGCTGTAAGCCTGACTAGTACTTGCACTATTATTGTAAGGTAACATTTTCATGGCTACTCTACTGGATTGTAATTTCTAAGATTTTTACCTTATCTAACCTTTTTTTTTTAATTGTACAACTTTCTTACCACTATAGACTGTTGACAGTTACTAACATGTTTTAAGTTTTATGTAATGTCTTTAAGTTTTATCTAATGTCTTTCTGTTTGTACCTTGGAGCTTTTCTCCACAGGCATCTACTGAAAATGGACATGTATCCAGTCAGACTATCCCAGTCAACAAATGTAAAATAAAATAAATAATAAATAATAAATACATATTGTTTAAATGTTTTAGAGTATGTTGTGGAGCTTTTCTCCCCTGGTCTCCACTGAAAATGGACCATTGGCTCAGTCAGACATTCCCAGTTACCTATGGACAAATAAAAATAAGTAAATAAAATAAAATATACATTTATCATTGCCTTTTCTTGAGGCTTGGGTTATGTTTGAAATGATCCATGTACTAACCCACTTAACCAGTTAAAAATTTATTAATAGATAAAATCTCACTATTGCACAGTTTATTTACAAAAAAGCATGCAAAATGGACATCCATTCTGCATGTCTGCCTAACATAAGCTCTCCATTTTCATCTTTAGTTAGCAAACTCCATAATTCATAATACTTCACGACTGTCCAGACTATCATATTGGTATGATATATTACCTGGACTTTTTTTTAATTACATAATAACCTTCTGCATGTAGTTCCCCCACCTCCTCCTGGGAGAAAGCAAACATTAGGTTACAATGCACAGTTCTGAAAAGTCATAATTCTGAGTATCTCTGTAAGATGTCAGAGTAGCTATTGTAACCTTTCTCATCACAGTAAAAACTGTAGACAGTGACATATGTCTAGAATGCAGTGTGACAGGTCACTCTGTGTAGTTAATGAGTGTGTACCATGTCAAGATACTTGGTAGCTACCTCAGAAGCCAACTTATTACACCATAACTATGCCAGACACAAGCATCTACTACATATATGATACAAGTTTTTAATTTGTAGATCTAAGCACTTTTGTGTACTGAATGCTACATCCTAACAGCATGTTTGCCACTATTCATTATTATATAACCAACATGCCCACCAAAATTCCAACAGTTCCTAAGCATGAACGCTACACAGGAGTTACACAAGAGTATGTACTAACTAACTAAGAACATTAAAGATATAATCAGTATAAATTATAATGAAAGTCTTGTAAAGATTAAAAATCTTATAATAAAATGGAAACATTATTTACAATAGAAGAGATATTCTTGATTATAAAATGATAATATTGCCCAAAATACTATATATAATACAATCTTTAGATCTACCCATTCCCAAACATTATGTAAAAGATTTCAATTCACTAATACTTACATTTCTTTGGCATCCTAATAGATCTAGACTATCACTTAAGCATCATCAACATAGTTGCAACAATGGTGGAATAAGTCTGCCTGATATAGAACAGTATTCTGTCTCAGCCATTATTAAAACAGTTATCTTGTGGACACATAAACAATATTCTGCTAAATGGAAAGATATACGGGAATATATAATTATGAAGAAAGATCAATTAAAGTTTAATTGCTATAACAAAATGTACAGTAATAGTTTTCTCTGGTTATTAAAAGATCATATTCTTGCATATCAAAAAACATTAATAAAGTCAACATATATTACAATGACAATCTCCAGCTTCAAAAATCTTGTTTCTAGGATACCTGAATATGCTGCATGGACATTCTTAATCTTTCCAGTAGCATATACACAAAATAATATTATTACATTTAATACATTTTCAATTAATAAATTCAGAGAAATGCAATTAACATTCTGGTTTCAATTTATGGACAAAGAAAAAGTTAACTCACTGGATTTTATTCTAAGTAAATTTAATTTAGACACTGAAATGTGGCTTGATATGCAAAATTGTAGATATGCTATGGAAAGGAGACTATATTTAATGCAAGCAACAGTTAAAAAGGGGGGTTCCTAGATTTATATAATATTTAATACTATTAGTACATCAAAATGCTCCAGAGAAAGGTTACATTTCTAGAATTTACAAAAAACGTAGTTAAAAATAAAACAGAATTTTTGCAATGATAAATACGGGGAATATTTTGTAACTAATAATAATTATCACCCAGGTGATAGTGAGAAAAAAATGGTTCTTATATCCTCTGCACTAACTTCAACATCTTTAAGATGGAAAATATTCTCTTGGAAATTTCTACATAAACATTCATTATACCACACTAAATGCAGTTGATTTATAAATAAATCTGGTTGTCGGACTTTAGATACTGTGGCTAACTGGCAACATATGTTCTATGAATGTGATATAATTAATCCTTTTTGGAATGAAGTCAATGTTTTTTACAGGCTCTATTCACTGAAACCTTCAATCTAAATAAGTCATTCATTTTGTTCAACGTACCAGTACCCATATTTGTTAAAAAGGTTGATTATTCTCTTCTTTGGACTCTTCTTACAATCACAAGGAAAGTGGTAACAAAAAATTGGAAAACCACTACCATATCAACTATGAAGGAATTCTACAATATTGCAACAGAAACCTGTCAGATGGAGATCTTAACAATTAAAGAAAAAAAACACTAGAATAACGTCTTCTCTAAATTCACGGATGAAACGTAAAAGTTTATTGAACGAAAGGACACTTAACCACTTATGACACAAATAGTAGTTAAACATGTTATTTGTTACTATTCTTATATATGTAGATACCTTGTACATAGTTGCTTTGTTGACAGTTTTGTTGTTTTTATTTGTTGCGGGTTAATTTTTTTGTGTGCTAATGTAATTTCTATATAAAATTAATATGATATAATTGTTACTAAATTTAACTAATAAAATAAAGAAAAAAAGAGTGTGTACTAACAAAACAGAAATATACTTTCAAATCTATTCCCCACTTAGCCCAACCCACATCTTAAGTCAAATCACAAGACTTCAATAAGCACAAAATGGAATTCTTCTGCCCGTCTGCACCCACATCATCTGAGCACTTGTCTAAACGCTAGACTGTATAACACATAGGCAGAGAGCTTGTAGTGAAAAATAAACTAATTGCATTTTAGTTTTTCATGTAGACCAGACTAAACAACTTTAGTGATTATTAGAGACATGAACATTTATGTTTCAAGTATCATAAAAGAATACAATAAATAAAATAAATATGATGTCAGGAGTTTGAAATTTCTACAAAAATGTTATACACTGACCAGCATTACCAGAAATACTTCTGCTGAGCTCTTAGCCTACAATGCCAGTTTCATTTTAACCTTGTCATCAACTTACATCCCTAATCAATACATATGGGCACTGTAATAATCTAAAAAAAAAAAACATTTTTAGGCTATCATCTCACATCATGCAGAGTAGGACTTTTATTGGCAGTCTATATTTATTTCTGTTTTTATCATACAGTAACTGAGAGAGCAATTTGATTAAGAACCAATAACCAGTTGCTTTGAAAGATGAGAAGAAAGTAATGCCTAACTACAGTGAAGTAAATGCACAAAAATCCAAATCATCACTGAGATTGAATAACAAACAGAAATATAACTGTAAAATTCAATTACTTTAATTTTTAAAGTCAGTTCATTGTTACCTCTGCACACACACCCCTGTCTATCTATCTGTCTACACACACACACACACACACACACACAAATATAGGTATAGGTATAGACATAGATGTAGATATATACAGCACACATATGCTTCCTGTAGTCCAAGGTTTGATTCCTTTGGCCCCCATTTGCCTAGTGTGTGACTCTGAACAAGTCAGTTAACTAAATCTCTAGCCAAGTATGATAAAGGTCTGTGTGGATCAGTACATTATCTCACTTATCAAGTAAACAAATGATAAATCAATGTCACTCACAGTGTAGTAGATTATTGTTCAAAAACATATCAGATGAAGAGGGAGACGGGGTGGTTGGATTATGGTGAAAAGGTGAGGTAGCGAAAGCATTCATATAACAATTGCCTTGGGCTGTCAGGCATTCTAATAAATGTGGGGTAACAATGGCCAAAGATGTGAGGACTGGGGCAAGCACGTAAGGGATAATAGGAGTAGATTTTGAATGGTTGTGATGAAACCTTGTTGGTCATTTTTGTGTCCACTGTGGGGCAGGGGGAACCAGTGTTTCAGATGATTTCTGTACTTTGATATAGGAAGAAACAAAGAAGAAAAGGGACTAGGAGAAACCCATACGTCACTGGGTTTTGTACGTGTGCAGGGGGAAGTGGAATGCAAGATGCCAAGCTTTGCATGTTTTTGAGATAGCTTGTCAGAAGAAACAAGCTCTCAGAAGACAAACAGAGGTAGCTGGAGCACTGTCTTTGAGGCAAAGTAGGGCAGATGTTCTTCCAGCAAAAGCAAAGAACAGATAATGGAAAACAAAAAGTTCGATAAGAGACTGTCGGTTGTATCAGTGTTTTCTTGAATCCTTCTGACTGTGTTCCATTGAAAAATAATGGGTAATGCATAAGATGTGACACCTGTAAAAGGGAAGTAGGACTTATTTATGGAGCTAATGAACAGGGACACAAGTCACAGAAATGTTACAAGAAACTTCAGGAAGCAACCATATAAAAGTGTGTACATTTCTCCTCTAGTATTGGTGTCTAAAAAGATGCCAAGTGAGTTCTGACTGAGACATTATCTGTCAGCTCAAGAAAGAGAGCTGGTGAATAAGTTAATACTTAACAAACCAACATGAGTTTGCATCACTGGATTAAATATTACACAGGGGCCCATGATAGACCTGAAGTGTGTTTTTGAAACTGTTGAATTAGAAAGTTAGAATGACACTTGTTGGGCTTTCCACTTGTTAGAGGGCTTTATTATGACAAAGGTGCACCTATGGAGGGCACAAGAGTATGACCTCACTTTGTGGTTTATCGTTTAGCTTTGCAGGATATTGGGAGGGCTCCTATCAGGAATCATGGGGCATTCAGTATTTGGATGATGTTCTGATGGGGAGTCTGTAAAATAATTTCAGCAACCATATGATCAAATCCTTACAGACAGCCACATGACACAAACTCATAAAAAAGACAGCTATTAATCTTGAAAACAGTAGAGCTGGTGTAACATTTAGCAGTCATGTGTTTTCCCCTTAGAATAGCCTTCAGGCAAGTACAGTCCTATTTTAGTCAGGTGCATGCTAAAAAACAGCTCAAGTTTTGTTTTACTTTAGTCAAATGTCATGCTTTGGGTAATCATATGACACAATATTAGGCTGCATTCACATACTCTTCTCAATTTCTCACATGTAGGAGCCAGCTTAGAAATTCAAAAGAAAACACATATGCATTTTGCTCCCATATTATTTGGTGCAAAGAAAAAGGAATTGGCAGATTTTGAGCTGTTTTCCTTTCAACAGTTGTGTGGGAGCTTGAAGACCCTTGCAAATGGGACATAATGTATTGCCCAGTCACATCTATAACGTTTGTATTCTCAAAGATCTGGACAAGTGATGCTATCAGCTGCCCAGGCAGATGTCTCAGAATTAGTGGTATCTGCCAGAGACTGTAGACAGAGCTAGCAAAGTGAAAGTTATTCAAGTTCAGAGTATCTTGGAATATTTTGTTTCATTTGAATATAGGATCATAAGACTGAGAAGGGCTTTTATAAGATAAAAAAGGAATGCGGTGAAAGGGACTTGTCTGGCAAAACTTAAATGACTAATGGGTAAATGAGACACAGTGAAAAATAGTGTGCCTGTGCTAAAAACTTTAATTTCATTACCAGTACTTGTCAGAGATTTGGGATGCATTGCTAGGCTTAAAAAGGCCACAGTGATCATAAGACTAGTATGCATGTATGGACCTTCTTGTGTTGCCCCTATTACTTATAATACTTTGCGTAGTACTGGTTTTGTTTTTGTAGGCTTTGAAACATGTTCACTTCCATACTAGTTTTTATACAAGCTGTTCTTGACTTTAAGCATATCAGGACTACAGAGTGTCACATGTTAGCTTACCAGTTTAAGCTGTGCATTTAAGGGCTATTTAAATTTAATGTTATTAGCCACCTTTAGAAGTGCTGTCTTGGTGCTAGTTAGTTTGTATCAAACCAGTTAGTTTTATTTTACATCAGTGATAAAGTCCTAGGAGCAGTGCAGGTCTTCTTCCTAATGTAATAGAAGGATCTGCAACACTTATCTGAGTGTTATGTACTCAAGTAGCACCTATTCGCTGTCATCTTCTTAATAATACAAGTGATCTCATTCCTAGTAGTTTGCTTGTACTAGTGAGCATAAGGGGGTCATCTATGCATTTGTTTGATCGATAAGCTAGCTCCAAGTATACTTTAGAATACTCAACTCTGTACTCATTTTTTTTCGACCATACCTCTCGACCTTTTAGCTCAAGAAACCTGAACAAAGCATAAAATAATGGGGGGGGGGGTCAAAGACCCAAAAATGGGGACAGATTTTAAATATTGCTCTTATAAACTTAGAAAGTTGTTAAAATGACAGATTTTGTGTTAGCAAGAATTTTCTGAAGGATGTAAAGTCTGAAACTGAAATTGTCATTATTTAGTGACTTAAGCCTTTAATCTTCAGTGATTTACCAGAAAACCACATATTTTATAAGACACAGAACAAAAATATTAGGCAAAAATCTGTACATTCAGAGAAAATCTGGGCAGTTTAATGGATACTTTCAGCTAAGTAAATGCTCCTGCAACAGACATCTGTCAGTGCTTGCAGTGATGATGTGTGTTCATCTTGTCCACCCTGTCAGTTCGACTGTCCTTCTTCTGCACTGCAATATAATAATAATAATGACATGTTATCATTTTGTTACAGAAGAGACTTGGGCTAGTCTCTAACTTTTACCAGTGTTTCTCTATATAACTTCTGTGGCTTCAAACATCTTTAGAATACTGACTCCATTATGTGCATGTTCTAGCAGTTTTGACTATAGGCATTCTACACAGAGCAATGCAGTAAGCAGGCTGAATATCAATATTACTGCACACAGAGTAACGGAGTAAGCAGGCTGAATATCAGTATTAATCCACACAGAGCAATGGAGTAAGTAGGCTGAATATCAATATTACTCCACACAGAGTAATGGAGTAAGCAGGCTGAATATCAACATTACTGCGCACAGAGTAATGGAGTAAGCAGGCTGAATATCAGTATTACTGCAAACAGAGTAATGGAGTAAGCAGGCAAAATATCAGTATTACTGCACACAGAGTAATAGAGTAAGCAGGCTGAATGTCATTATTACTGCACACAGAGTAATGGAGTAAGCAGGCTGGATATCATTATTACTGCCTGGCAATCCTGCACACTCAACAGTAAGACATTATTAGACAAAAGCACTGAACATTCATAAAGAAATTTGTCCTTTGTAGCACATATAAGGTCCCCATTTGCTTCTTGCTTTGTTTTCATGTAATTAAGTCACATATACTTCTTTTAATTGCCAGACTTTACATATATAAACCATTAGGTAGTCAAGCAAGTGTAGTAGATACCCCCCTCCACAACATCCTATGGGACCTAAACACAGCAATAACACATAGTATTTCAGCAGATGTCTGCATCCTATTCTGCACTGACAATATCTGTAGAGTAGGTCAACAAAGCAACATGAATCCACTGCCGACTAAGCAGGCTGATTGGTTTATTACTGTCATTAGGCAAAAACAGTGAGTCATTATAAGGACAATCACTATTATGTATGCACTTGTTTTCTTTTGTTGTGTTGTCATTCACTGTAGTGACTTATTTCATTTTATTTATTTAACATTTGTTGACCAGGAGAGTCTAACTGGGACAGAGCCTATTTTCAGCAGAGGCCTGGGAAATAAGTTCTAAATGCATGTCTTTGGAATGTGGAAGGAAACTGGAATACCCAGCGAAAACCCACGAAAATACAGAAAGGACATGCAGACTCCACACAAGAAAGGTAGCCCAGCCAAGAAATGAACTAAAGAACCTCTTGCTGTGAGGCGACAACGTTAACTGCTGCACCACTGCCCTACCCATAGTTGTGTTCATTGTTGAAGTTTAAGTGAATAGAGTTAAGCAGATGTCTACATCCCACATGGTTGCTATCACACCTCTCAGCCTGCTAGTGCAAGAAATCTAGACAAAGCCTAAAATAATGGGGGGGATAAACAAGGATCAACTAGGGACAGATTTTAAAGGACAACCGCACACACAGACAAAAAAAACATGTTTATTTCATCATGGTTTGGTGTTTCCTACATTTTAACACCACTCTGGGACTTAGAGCTTTTCAGATATTTTTATATGAAATTTCTGACTCAGAGCACATGGGGTCTGACATCTTGAAATAATTCTGACTGTTTAGTTTGCCTCTAAGTATCTCAGAATGCATTGTTTGTCTCCAAAAAATTGCATCAGAGCTGCCACGTTTTCCCTAAAGCTCCTGCCATTCCACTGGTTTTACAGTAATTCACTGCTGTGTTATAGTCACCTACTTTTGGTTAAAATGTTATCCTTTTCCAATGACTACTTCAAACACGAGCAGTTCAAATGCTACAGAACAGAACTGAAAAGTGAATTTTATTGCTCTTTCTTCTTAGAAATGCTAACTTGATTTCTTTTGTGAAGGCTGAAATCTAGTTCTTCATAAGGTTGGCACCTTTTCAAATGGCCAAAGTGGGACATTTTTGGTACAAACATCAGATTTTACAGGCCGACACATACCCACGGTCAGTGCAAAGGTTAGAACTTAACTTTTTTGCCTAAATAAAAGCTTATTCGTGTAGCATTGGAGTTGCTTATTCTGTTTCTTATAACATTTAGGTATTTTAGATACAGAATAACTGTTTTATGCAACTATTACATAAAATATAGGAAATAATTTTGTCCTAAAACCTCAGGACATTTGCCATTTTTACAATTTTTTTGTCAGGACACAACTGCCCAAAGAGGGACTGTCCCTCACAAAGTCAGACAGGTGGTAACCCAACTTCTTCAAGGTATCTCCCCTCCCCCTTCACACCTACCTTTCCTATCTGTCAAAGAGCTAAGGGTAATTTGCCCCATTATCTGCATGTGGTTGACAGCTCACAACAGGTGACCAGACTAATGTACTGTTTTCTTGTCAGCCCTTCCTTCCTTACAGTGGGAGAATTTTTTTTGTTGCACTCCTCCTGTCAAATTTAGAACCAAGCTCCATAGCACTGGGAATAATCACTGTTTTGCAAAGCATCAAACTCCCACTTATTTTTCCTTCCTGTTTGGTTAAATAGCTAACAAATGATGCACTATAAACACAAAATATTTCACAGACTTGCATGACAGCACCCACATGCTTTTTTAAGTAGTAATTTAAGAAAATTACGATATTGCATACTTCTTGTAATCTGATGTAATGTTGTCGATTAATTGTGACAGACATCTGCTTCTTATGTAAAAACATGCAATTAATGTCTACGCATGGTCATTGCAAATTTATGCTCTTAGCTTTTGCAGCTGTTACTGTGCTTCTGCCTGTACTTTGTCACATATCGGTAGTGCTCTTCAGAAAAGTGAGATTATAGTTTGACATTTTTGCTAGGTTAAGAGTGGGCCAGGCAAGGCAGCTCTGACATCACAATGTGGGAGGTCCACTGGCTCTTCTATACAGCATGCAAATCAGGCAGGCATTACGTCACTTTAGGGGAGGAAACATCCTGGTAGCTAGAGCAAGAGCTCTGGCAGATGTGACATCATCATTTCAGAGCCAGCTAGAGGTTTTTCAACTTGGTTTTCAAAGTGAAAAGTAAAACAGTACAGAAAGGTAGGGAGCCTAACAGGGAAAACAGTTGACTGGATTAGTTTTTAAAGCTGCATGGGAGATTTTTCGAGGCTGTATCAGTGAACAGGGACTAAAAGAGACAGCAGGTTGTGCAATCTGCTTTAATATCCTATTGATGTCCTTTAAATATTGCTCTTATGAATGTAAACAGTTTCTAGAATAACAGGAGTTGTATTAGTATGCATTTTCTTAAGGACATAAAGTCTGAAACTGAAATGTATGTCATTATTTAGTGACTTTAATCCAAAGTGATTTGCCAGAAATCCTAAAATTTTATGAGGAACAGACCAAAAATATTAGGCAAAAATCTGGACATTCTGTGAAAATCTGGACAGTTGAGAGGTATGGTCGCTATAGAAAGCAAGGCATACTCACTGTGGACTAAGCAGACTGACTGTCTGTGTTACCATCCAATGTTTTTGCCTACTAAACTGTCATAATATTAGTCAACCTTCTTAGCCACTCAAGTGTATACTCATTTGCTTTTGTTCTGTAATGCCATGAACAGCTGTGTTTATTGGCAGAGTTCATAAGGATCTATAGCACCTGGAAATGAAATGCCTCGTGTGTTAAACTCAAATAAATCAAGCAACTATGAGTAGTCAGTCCTTCAGAAAATATAGTAGACCTTGTAATATAATGTACTGACTTCTTTGTCTCCATTAATGTACAGTGACAAACAACAAAACTGTGTGTGTGTGTGTGTGTGTGTGTGTGTGTGTGTGTGTGTGTATGTGTGTATGTATGTGTGTGTGTGTGTGTGTGTGTGTGTGTGTGTGTGTGTGTGTGTGTGTGTGTGTGTGTGTGTGTGTGTGTGTGTGTGTGTGTGTGTGTGATTGCGCTCCATGCTGACATCAGTGGTTTGGACATGTTTACATAAGCGTTGTTCCACTACAATTTTCTGTCAGTAAACATATTCGATTTACTGATGTTAATCTTTATTGATGTTCATTTTCCATAAAAAAATGTTCTGAACTTATGCTAAATGGCACTACCTAATGGGATCCAGTAAATATTGCAAATATAATAGCTAACACATAGACTCATAGATTGTTACTAAGCTAATGACCCAGGGGGACCTTTCTATACCTAGTTTTCCCAAAAGAATAAAGATGTTCTGTGTCCAAATAAGACATTGAGGGCCAGACATTTATAAGTTACCCCTGTCCATAAGGGACATGGGTGCCAGACTCCATGTAAATCTCCTATTCCCATCCACTGGTCTAGGTTGTGCTTAAATTGGGTAATAGACAAACTCAGCATCACATGGATGGGAAGCCTGTTGCATAGGAGGGGCAGTCTCTGGGGCTCATATCTGTCTCTCCAGCAAGTTCTGTTTAAGTCACAGACAACATTTAGGTTCCTGGACCTTGTATTTCTGGTACTGTTTGACTTATGAATGTGCAGGAGATTTAGTGTAAATTTCTCCCCAGGCAAATATATAAAACCCACATATTTTAAAGGATCTCAAGTACCCTATTACTACACAAGAACACTTGCTAAAAGTACTTTCCAAAACAAAAAGTACATCCTCTATGGGACCAGATAATATACCTGTCTGCCTGCTGTACAGCACTAAACATGGACTGGTGAATCTGCTTCTATTCAACCTGAGCATACCACTGGCTTTGTCCTCAGGGTATGGAATTCAGCAGTTCTGATGCCACTTCACAAGGGTGACCCAATTACAGAGCCCAGAAACTACAAAGCCATTAGCCTGACCAGCCTCAGCTGGGAGGCCTTGAACTAGGTCATAACTGACCTGATAAACTGCGATATTAAAAATATTGTAAGACTTGCCCCCCAGCACTTTGGCTTTTTAAATGTAGTTCCTTTTTAAAGAATCACATAAACATCTTTGAGAGAGTACAGCAGTCATGGTGTTCATATAGCATATCCTGTGCTCTCTAAAGAATTTGATACCATAACATGTGCTAACGTAATTAACAAGCTAAATGTGCTTCAAAATGATCCCTATGTAGTTAGGTACATATCAAATTGGCTGATGGACAGAATCCACACAGTAAGGGTGGCAGATGTGTCCTCAGAGGGCATGAAGTTAACCAATGGAGACCCTCAAGGATTCATACTAGGCCCTCTACAATTTGGCATATAATTCTCTTATTTCCAAATGAAAAAAAAAAAAGATAGCTGGTTAACCATGATTGCAAACTGGGTGTCAATGACTAATCTTTCTTTGGAATAAATTTCTACTCCAGATCATGTAATATAACACACTATCTTCCTTTGATAAGGAGTTTGACAATTGGATGGATATTCATAAATTTACCCCTGGCATGAATGGCTTAGCTCTTCTTGAAAAAGTGTGGTAAGGCTTGAGGATGGGTACTGGAAGGCATAAATGACAGGTCCTGTTACCTTTTATTTCCTATGATTCTATGACAGTGTCCAAAACAAGAATCTTCTTTGTTATGTATGCACTGGAGGGACGAATGTCACAGATAAAATCTGCAACTACTTCTCAATATATTCAACAGCAGAAATGATTCATGCCTTTTTGTAGAACCTCTAAGTAACATGGCAGAAGGGAGAGGTGTGATGAATAGGCCAAGAAAGCATGTGATGCTCTGTGATCCCTCATGTCTTGCATTCTATGCAGATAGTCAAAATAATTATGCATTATGCAGACAGTCAAAAATCACAAAAGGGTTATGCTCTCAAAATGACCTTGTAATGTCAAATGCCATATCATGAATATTGCTGAAATTAAAAAATGGTGGCCACGTGTAACATTGCCATGCTCTGCCACTGTGAAGCAGGGACATAGAATTAAATAAATATAAAAAGACAGAAAGACCATTCATAGGTTCATAGGTAGGTACTAGGCTATTGGCCCAAGGGCCTAAGTAAGCCTAGCCAACAAGGTTCCCTGGCTTACGCCACCCAAGAAAGTTAATTTCCTGTGCCCCTGTCGAGCAGAGCCATAGAAGTGATCCCCGGGGTGTATTTCCCATCCACTCATCAAGGTTTTTCTTGAAGAGTGCTAATGAGGAACTTTGCTTGACATAGATGGGTAGCTTGTTCCAGAGTATAGGAAGTCTCTGGGACAGGAATCTATCCCTCCAGCATGTCCTGTTTATTGTGGTGACAAGGTTTAGGTCCCTATGTGCATAGCACGAAGTGATTGGGATTTCTTTAGGTGTAACATGCCTAACAGCTCTGGGTTTAACATAGCTTTATATGCTCAGCAGAGATCTCCTCGGAGTAGGTGATATGCTACAGAGTAAAGCTGGAGTTTTTTGAAATGGTCAGTGTGGGGCATCTGTTTGAGGCCAGTAATCCTCTTTGTGAGGTACTTCTGTGGCCTTTCCAGCTGCTGCAGATGTCTTGTGAGGTACATTCCAAAAGGGGCGTTGTACTCTATAATGGGTCTAATGAGTGCCGAGTAGAGGGGAACAATGACCTCTTTTTTCCGGATGAGAACCCTTTTGTGATGAGGGAATTAAAGGATTAATGACATCAACTATGACAGAACTAGGTGCCATAATAATTCAGTATCTCTCTTGTAGAAAACTTGCATGTTACTTATACCTGTTTATTGATATAATGATGAATAATTACAGTCACAGTTATGAATATGAACTATTAATGTCAGTGTATCTAAATGAAAATAAGAATGGTATAACCTACCAATCACTAAACAGTGTCATGTAAATTCTTATATTATTACTAACCAGGAGCAATGAAACAGTCATACTGACAAGGTGGATACTGAAAATGTGGGCATTTATTTATTGTGTTATGCAAAATATGACATTTTTCTTATGCTCAGTAATATCACAGGAAGCAATGGTCAGGGACAATCTGAATGGTATTCCATGCAAAAACAAGGTAATATCAAGGAAATGACATAAAAAGGATTGTTGCAATGAACAGAGCTGTGGATATTCATAAATTATTGTAGAGGTAGTTATGAATATTACAATATTTGCATATCAATATATAAATAACATAAGAATACCATGATTAACAAGTGTCATTGTGATGTCGTCTCCAAGCAGACAGGATTAACTACGAGCAGAGAACACATCCATGTAACATGCACATTTAATAAACATTTGATATTTGTTGGGAAAATGTATGCACATTAAAAATATTGCTCATTCTGATTGTAATTTTGCAGTAAATGACATCACTGGAGCATTATCAGTGTACTCCTGTGCAAGCAACTTGGCAGTTTAGCACAATGAATCAAGGCTATTAAAGAGCATTATGCCATTATCCTGTAGTCTTGGGTTTGATTCCCTCACTTTCTATCTTCCTCCTGTATGACTCTTAAGAAAGTTTCTTTATCAGATTGTATTCCCACATTACCCTTGAAAGCAAGCACCTCTGCTTAGTGGGTTTATCTGGTCAACCAGTAAGTAAAAAAAAAAAAAAAAAAAAAAAAAAAAAAATCTAAAAATATCACAGGCTGGTATTAAAAATTTAAGTTGAATCAGAGTGCATAACGTGCAAATCAAGAGATACTGCTGGTATTTTCAGATGTACGTACATAAATGATATAAATGAGAAGTGTACAAGCTACATGCCATAGGTTCATAGGTGTATAATAGGCTACAAACCGCTAGGGCCTTTGTAAGCCTAGCCATGCAACCCAAATGTGTCACTTTTTATCTCGGGCATTTATATTAGAAAGGGATATGTTCGTTTGAACATTACAGTAGCTTATATAGATAAAGTATGTTATTTTGGGCACAATGTGTCTGCCTCTGTCCATCAGAGACATGGAGCCAGACCAGGTGTGAATTTCTGATTACTCATCCATTAATCAAGCTTTGGTGGTGGTGCTGCAGTAGCGTTGTTGCCTCACAGTAAGATGCTGTCCGGTTCGATTCTCAGCTAGAGCGTCTTCTGAGTAGAGACATGTGTGAATGGGCGTACCTTCGTTGAAGGTTGTACATCAGGGCTGGTAACTCGGCACGTAAAAATCAACTACCAATCATTAGCAGACCGGAGTTCCGCTGTGGCGACCCCCTAACCGGGAAAAGCCGAAAGACACAACAACACTTGAATAGTTAAGGAGAGACTCTGCTTCACATGTATGGATCTATTCCAGACAATGGGGAGCTTCTGAGAAACATATCTATCTCCTTACTTGTCCTATTTATGTTGTAAGAAAAATTTAAATCCTTATATTTAGTAGTTCTGATGCTGTTCATTTTGCAGCTGTGCAGAAGATCCATCATAGCTGGATTCAAGGATGCCTTGTATGCCAGGCATAGTTTGCCTCTGAGCAGTTTGTAGGAGACTAAGCATAGTGATAGGGCTTTAAGGCAATCAGCATAAGACTATGCATTTATGCCCTGGATTCTTTTGGTAAGGAACCTTTGTGGGTGTTCCATTTGTTGTATATATCTGGCCTGGTACATGTTGAAGGGGGCATTATATTCAATGATGGGTTTGACAAGGGCCAAGTAAAGTGGTACTATGGCTTTCCTGGTCCTGGATGCCATACCCTTACTTATAAGTTAGTAATATAGAATGATTTTGTCACTACCTTGGCCACATGTTTGTCAAAGGTCAGGTTACTATCTACATATGTCCCCATATGTAGATATTAACCTCTTAGGGAAGTTTTATCAATGGTGAAATTTCCCTGGTTGGCTAACTTCCAAAAAGGTGCTATAATGCATTTTTTAGCATTGAGTTTTAAGCTGTGACTTTGGCACCAGTCGTTGGTCTGTGTTAGACCCTCTTGCAAGATGTTAGTGTCATGGAGGGAATCTTTGATTGCTCCTAGTTTGCAGTCATCTTTGGACTCGGTCAGTGAAATGGCTTTGACATTGATCTTGAACTCTGAGAAGTAGATGCCAAAGAGGAGTGGAACCTAAAGAGACCCAAGCTTTCTTGGGACCTCATCTTACACGTTCACCAAGACTATGTCCAGTTAAACTCGTCTCTCATCTGTAGCTTGTTCTGAACTATCTTTCTCACTGCAAACATCGGATTGGTTGTGCTGCAATTTGATCTGACTCTAAACTGCTCATCTCACATCTTACTTTCTACCGCTCTGAATATTCATTTATCAATCACTCTCTCCAAAACTTCAATACAGTGTGACAGGAGTTTGATACCACTATACTGTCCACACTTGTAATTGTCCCTTTTGTACTTGTACACTAACACTAGAATATTTATTTTAGGTTCATAGGTATATAGTAGGCTAATGGGAATCTCCAATCACCTGGGATACTCATTTCTCTCTATACTGCTAGGAGTATCTTTTGGAGCTATTCATCTCCTAACTCACCCAACAACTTGATCATATCTGCTGTGATCTCTTCTGAGATTGCTAATTTCACTGACTTCATTTTCTTAGTAATATTCTCATTTCTTCTAGGGTGGACTTTTTTCCTCCTTTATCATAGGTTTTATTTGGGGCAGTATAGCTCACTTGGGGTTTTCTTCTTTCACAAACCACTGGATGTATAGGTTCATAGTTTATAGTTCAGTATTAAGATAACTGCCTTTGCAGGCCATTTTAAGCCTAGCTATTTATCCCATTTGAAAATCAAACCCTGCAACTTGAGTGTATAAAGTAATCACCTTAACCATTATGCCAATCTCCCAGTACTCCTTCCATTTCGTTTTTATGTCCTGTGGACTGATGAGCAAATTGTTGCTGACATCTTTTATAAAGGATGTCTGATGATTATCATTTTTATCTTTCTGTCTTTGCCTTGCAGCCTGATAAGTTTCTTTGCACCATGTACCGAGTCTTTTTCCAGAAGTTGGTAGAGTGCCTCTCATGCCTTGTTCTTTGATATTGCTACTGCTCTCTTAGCTTCTTTGTTAGCTAACAGGTATTACTTTTTAGCCTGGTATGGTCTGCCTTTTTTATGTTCCACTTCTCCCTGCAGTCCTTCTTTCTTTTGATAATTTCCTGCACTTACATGTTCATAGGTGTATACCTGATAATGATCGCTAAGGCCCTTATAAGCCTAGCCATGAAACCCAAATATGACCCACACATATGATTTATGTAGAGGGTGATTTACTGACTGCCTATGTCCATCAGAGACATAGGTGCTAGTCCAAGGGTAAATTTCCGATTACCCATCCATTGGTCTGAGTTGCACTTAAATAAGGATAGGAAGGAGCTCTGCTTCACATTGATGGGGACCTGCTGCAGAGAACGGGAATTCTCTGTGAAACATATCTGTCTCTCCAACATGTCCTTTTCATATTGCAAGCAAATTTTAGGTCTTTTAATCTAGTAGTTCTGATGATGTATGTTTTGTGGATGTGCAAAAGGTTCTTCAAAACTGGGTTCATAGATGCCTTGTATGTCAGGCAAAGATCACCTCTCAGAACTCTGTATGATGCAAAGTAAAGAGACAGGGCTATGAGGAAATCAGCATAGGACATTGTTTTTACTCCCTGTATATTTTATGCAAGGAATCTTTGTTGATGTTCCAGTTGCTGCATGTATCTAGTCAGGTACATATCGAAAGGGGCATTATACTCTATGATGGGTCTGATGATGGCCAAGTACAGTGGGTGCTATGATGACCTCTCTGGATCTAGATGCCAAGCTCTTGCTTACAAGTTGAGCAAAATAGAAGGATTTTCTTGCCCCTTTAGACACATACTGATCAAGGCTATGCTACTATCTACATGAGGTCCCAGATCCCTGAATACTAAATCAACTTTTAGGGGTGTTTTATTGATGATGTAGTTACCTGTGGTGGCAGAATTCCCAAAAGGTGTCATAATGGATTTCTTGGTATTGAGTTCTAAGCCATGGCTTTGGCAGTAAGTGTTTGTCCATGTCAGACCTTTCAGAAGGGTGTCCTTGTCTTGGGGGGATTCAGTGACTGTTACCTGGTTGCAATCATCTGTAAACTTGGTTAGCAAGAGGCTTTTGACATTGGCTTTGACATCTGAGAAGTAGATGCCAAAGAGGAGTGGACCCAGCACAGAGTCCCAGGTGGTCTACTGGTGAAGGGCCTCTTTTTAAAGGTGGCCTCACCAATTCTGACTTCTTGAGTCCTATCTGTGACCCAACTGGCAAGCCAATTCAGTGGGTTTGTTAACAATGCCCAAGTTGGGTATTGCAGCCAATACCTTAGCCAGGTGAAGGTAGGTAGTATGCCCTGATTTCCTCTCATCCATTGCCTTGGTAACATTTTCAAAAATGTCCAACAGATTCAGTAAGCATGACCTTCCTCTGACAAATCCAAACTGGGATGGATCCTGAGTCTGGAGGTCTCCTGCATCCTTGTTGATAATTTCCATTATCATTTTTTTCCATGGCTTTGCAAATAAGACTAGTCGGAGTAATGTATCTGTACTTTCCAGGATCTATTGAAGGTCCTTCTTTATAAAGGGGGTGACTGTTGTAGTCCTCCAGTCACATGGCACAAAGCCTGTTTTAAGGCTATAGTTAAATAATGACTTCAGGGGGCCTGGTAAGTCATATTTGACTGCTCAGCAGGCAATGCTGTTTTTTTATCAGGGTCCATTGGCTTTATTGAGTGCAGCCAATACATGTTCCCTAGTTATAGTTGGAGGGTTTATGTTTGAGGGCATTTTTTGGGGGGTGACTGGGGTGAGAGGGAGGTAAAGTTGGAACTGAATTTGTCCTCTGACAGGTTCGCTATATTGCAAACAACAAAATTAACAGAAAATAGCACGGACTGTACGAATAAAATTCTTTATTGATTCTGGTACCTCACTCCCACACCATAGGGCTTGGCTATAACACTAAAAATCAAATCTTTCATCAGTCCTCCATGCTTCTCATGAAAATGACTTGCTACCGGACTATCCAACTTTACATTTCTTATATCACCCAGGTGTTCTAAAATTCTTAATTGTCCAGTACATAAATGGTATATTGGACAAACCAAGCGTAAGGTCAAATTAAGAATTTTAGAACACCTGGGTGATATAAGAAATGTAAGGTTGGATAGTCCGGTGTTATAGCCAAGCCGTATGGGGTGGGAGTGAAGAACAATAACTTTCATAGAAGGTTAAAACCAGTGCAGATCCAGACCAAGAACAAAGTGAAGTATATCCAAAGGCTCAAAAAGGAACGAAACAGTCCAAAATGTCTTGAATAAAACTTACTTTAATGGAAAGAAAATAAAAAATTGAAAATTACATCAAGCGCTTTCGCCTGGGATCATACCAGGCTTTCTCAAGATAAAACATTATTAAAAATTCAAAGCTTAAATACCTTCTAGTCCAAATCATGTGACTAGAACACCAATTAGTAAAATATGCAAATTAAATATTAATGTTGCCTTAAGGTATTACAAGTTGGCTTGTAGTTTAGTAGGGTTGCTGTATCTGTTTTAATATGGATTGTATTGTAAAAATTTTTTAAATATCTAGTATAACCTTGTTGGTTTGCAGTTTATTGTATGAATGTATTTAAACGAAGGAATCTATGGTTGCTTTAATATATAGCTCTGGTATGATCCCAGGCGAAAGCGCTTGATGTAATTTTCAATTTTTTATTTTCTTTCCATTAAAGTAAGTTTTATTCAAGACATTTTGGACTGTTTCGTTCCTTTTTGAGCCTTTGGATATACTTCACTTTGTTTCATAGAAGGTTATTAGATATGGAATTAAAGTTTATTATTAATTTCAATACCCTCTATCCTAATGGTATGAATTTAGAGGTATGAAAAAGAATTACTTATGTTTAAAATTGTTTGTATAGGGAGTTGTGATAAAATATGTAATAAAGTTTCAATTAAAGTTGTATAAACAAATGTATTTTAGGATTTGTGACTTTAAATTTTGGAAAAAAAGTTAATTAATTCAATTAAGTACTTAATATTTAATGGTTAAATAGGACTGTGTTTGTGAATGTAAATTATTCCATGAGAAGGCGAAGGCCGAGGTACCAGAATCAATAAAGAATTTTATTCGTACAGTCCGTGCTGCTATTTTCCGTTAATTTTGTTGTTTGCAGTTTAGTCCATTTTGCAGCTGTTTAGCCGTATCGCTAGGTTCGCTATATTGCCAGGCTTGGTGAATATGGGCGGCTGCTTTAACCATTACTTCAGCACATTGCTGTGTGTTGCCCTTGAAATTTCTGACATAACTGTAGAAGACATTATGGTTATCTTTTACCTGGGAGGCTATCTTAACCTCAAAGTTGGCTTTGCTTCACCTAATTAGCCCTCTTAGTTGCCTATTTAATGTGATGAGAGAGTTTTTATCTTTATGAGAATTACCCTTCCTGATTTTTTTCCATAATTGTTTTCCTTTTGTTGCATATCCTTTTTAATTTGGGATGCCACCAGGGTGATTTGGTTCTGGTGGTAGTCCTTTGCTTACTTCTGTTAAGTATAGCAGCATGGCTGTATAGAGTTTCCAAGAGCAATAGATTGTAAGCTGCTGTGTTCCCGAGGTTTTGAGGGGCATTTAATTTTGACAAACTATCACTATCAAGGTAATTTGTCTTGAAATAGTTCCTAACTGTTGCTGGTTTTAATGGGATTATGGAGTTGATTTTGATTTTGAAGGAGACAGTTATATGGTCAGACCTTACTAGGGAGGATAAGAGGCGTATTCACTATTTGGTCAAGGCTGTTTGTATTTATGAAGACCAGCAATCTCTGTGCCTATAGATTTGAGGCCATGTATGATTCCCACTCTATAGAGGGGTAATTAAAGTCTCCCATGAGTAGGGTGTTCAGTTGGATGGTAGGTGTCTCCAGTAGGTCTAAGTATGCAGTGTGAGCTTATTGGGAACTGGTGGGTGACCTACAGCTGGCAAGTTTATGCTATGGGATTTTGTCTATGGTGATCTGCATGCAAAGGAACTCCAGTACATCATCCTGTTTGACAACCCTAGAGGTATGCTTATTATTCATGAATATTGCGACACCCCCCCCAATCTTTAGCCCTTTGTCTGTGCAGCTACTGGTCTAAAAGTGTGGAAGGCACTGAAACCTTGCACTGCCGGGGTACTCTCTTCTGCTTTGAATCATGTCTTTGTAACTGCACAGGTTTCTATATTCTCGAGTGTGAGGAGGTCTTGGAGGGAACGTAGTTTTTTTATTTAGGCTCCTAGCACTGAGCAGTAACACAGTGAGGTTCAGATGAGTTGATTTTGCTATGTTGGTAGGCTTGTCAGTTTGGCATTGCCTAAAAAGGCACTATAGGGTGGATAAAGTTTTAGCCAGTATTCCAAGCATAAAGGGGAGAGGTGCAGACCATCCTTGGCAAAGTAATGTGGTCTGTTAATCATGTCCTCCCAATCTGGCAAATATTGGATCCCCTTAGAATGACACCAGAAAGAGAGACAGTTGTTGAAATCAATCATTTTTTGCTCATATTATGACATCATCCTCAGTGATGGTAATATGCTTCTCAATACTAGGCTCATACCAACTTGAGACACATAGTCTGAAAGCTTCACAATGTCTCTTTTCATAAAGTCCAGGGAGGTACATCTCAGGCCATTTACACCTATATGGATTATGATGGAATCATACTGGTACCTGTGATGCAATGACTTGAGTCCACGAGTGATCTGGCAGATCCTGGCTCCAGATAAACAACTGACAGTTCTCTTCTTGTTCAGCCTGGTTAGAGGGCATTAGTATATCTTACAACGGAGTCCCCTATTATGAGAATCCTGGGAAGTGTGTTTGCTTGCCTTAGGAGCTTAGTGTTTGGGTCTTGTTTGAGCATGACAATATGTGTGGTGTTAGATGTTGTTTTTTCTGAGTGCCTTTGGGCTTGCTGAGACATAGCTTTGACAATGAGCAGTCTAGGTGATCTTTGTTGTTTAGAAACATTGCTTTTAAGTGTCTCAGCATACATTAGTCTATTGCATGTGATGTGAGGGTGGGTTTTGTGTGGATGGTTTCGACAATGTGATGTGCACTTGTATGCAAGAGTTTAGTCTCCAGTGTCATTGTATAAGTACACCTTCCACATAATGTATCTGCATCTTTAAGGATTAAGCGGTTGTCAGTAGTAAACATAAGACAATTGCTACATTGTCTCAAGGTGTCCATATTCACCAAGGTGTCTACAGAGAAGTTAGGAAATTGCATATCTTATTGTCCTGACCTTGGATTGCTGAGCTACAAGGGGGTTGTGTGTTGGAGTTAAAAGGCTATTAAAGGTTCTTTGTTGGTGCAAACTAATAGGGGTGCTTTATTGGGGCAGGTTATGCTAAACAGTACTAAAGTCTACTAACTTTAATGTTTACACAATACTAAATTCTAGTAAATCTGTAGGTATTGCCACTCGACATCCACCTACCTGCTTTAAGCTTGTCAGAGCACAAGATATTTGCTTTATATTGCTGCTTTACAAGCTACAAGAGACAACTATGTGACAATGCTGTTCACAGACTTCAGCTCTGCATTTAATATGGTGCTGCTGATAGAAAAACTGGCACATTCAGGAATCAGTAAACATCTCTGCAACTGGATCCTGGATGTCATGACTGAGAGACAACAAAGGGTGTGTTCAGGTACGAACACATCAAAGTGCATATTTAAGTCACTCAAGTGCAATATTAGACAAATAACATAGGCATTTCAACCTGTAGTTTGTTTTATTTTACTTTAAACAAGGTAGTTAATTTAACTCAGGGGAGGGTATTCTTTTTGTATATAAATGTTGGTAAATGTCTCTTGTCTTTCTTACATGTATTGAGAGTAGTATTGTATTTGTTATGTTTATTCCCCTACTTGTATGTGTTGTTTCACTTTCCTTTGTATTCTCAAGAATTGAGCTGATGCACAAAATTTCATTTAGGCTGCACATGCATAGTTCTAAATGACAGTAAAGTTTACTTTGACTACATTTTTATGGACCTTTCTACAGGGGAACATTTTCTTTCTAGGTGTTTGTTACTGTACAGGACAGTGCAAAATTTATAGCAGCACAGAAAAAAACAGAAATCTAACTAATGAGCCTTTGACCAATAAAATGACTACATTACAAGTCCCTTTGTGTATTTCCCATGTCAGATATACAAGGCAAACACCTTCTGCCACAAGATGAATAAATCCAGTCCTCCTAATGTAGAAACGCAGTAGAAGAGACCCACAAGTGCTATGGTGCCAAACACCAGTTGAATAGCTAGCTGGAAATCCCTCACTGGAGGCAATTTCAAAACAATCTTAGAGCAGTAACAGTGAGTGGAATAGCATTTTTTTTTTTTACAAGGAATCAGTGAATTGCACACACAAAAGCAGGAAACAGTAGTGATCACTCAAAATAATGTAAGTGTGATTTAGCAATCAAAGGTACTTAACTTTGCCTGGATGGCAATGGATGCAAGTAAAACACTTCTGGAATACAGGCTTGGGTCCAAGCTTTGCTGAGCTGTAGGAAAATGTGTATGAGACAGTTTGCAGTAAAAGACGTTTACTCAAGAGCAATACTGGTTTGCCGAGTGGGCCTCAGTATCATGGATCTATGGAAAGAATATGTAAGAACAGTACATAAATAGTTTATACCAGTGGTTTTCAACCTTTTTACACTTGGGGAGTGGTGAAAGTAGGAAAATTATTTCAGGGACTGCTAAGGCAGAAATAAAAAAAACATTATTTTTAAGGAACCAGTTAAAATAAATTGCAGTTTCAGTGTTGTATGCCAAAGGATATGAAGTATGAAACTTCAGTCATTTTTATGAGGAACAGACCACAAATATGGAGCAAAAATCTGGACAGTTAAGAAGTATGCTACCTACCTACCTGTTATGCATACACACTCACACACATACATACACACACCTACCCATAGCCTTCAACCAAAAAGGGACAAATCCCAACAGAATCAGGGACAAATCCAGAAATAATCAGGGACACTTTTCATATGTTAGTATTATTAACTTGAGACATTGACAAAAGAACAGCATGAGTGAATATGCATTTTTCTAAACTAAAGAAGTCTGTAAATGTAATTATTGTTGTAACAACCGTGCCCTGGCCCAGCAATTAAGGAGCCTCAATCCTCACCACTAACACCGGGGAGGTCATCTCATAGAAGAGAAAATGATAACTAATACACACAGTAAAGTACAATTTCCCTTAAGTGCACACAGAGATCACAGTCAGTCTGGGGCTGGTTGCTCCCTTGTTCACCAGGTCCCCAGTAAGACTCCCCACTGGCACAGCTATAGGGTCCAGGTCTCAGCCTAGCTGGGTAAGCTAAAACCTCCAGTACCCTCTCTGTCCAACCAGTGCTTCGTGTCCCTGCCCAAGTAGCTGACACAACACACACACACACTTTCAGATAAGTATTTATACTACTTCACAGACACTCCTGGGAAAGGCTGACACAGATTCTCCAGCTGCGCCCCTTTACCCAGACTCTACAGTAGTAATTACTGCCACCACCCAACTAATAATATCAGCTACTAAAAGGCCCTTAAAATGGTGTCCAATTATTACTGTGCAATATTATTATCCAATGGTAGTATGACTAACAGTCAAGGCTTACTTTAGAGTGGCCTATTACAATAACCTCTATAAATATGCAATGTACTCCAGAGCTTATCTCTACACAAATCAGCAACAGGTAGAAGGTTTTAAAATATTTAATAATAAATAATTAAAACACAAGACAAAACTACTACACCACAGAGATATCTAAGAGTACAGAGATCACACAGAAACTTAAAATAATACAGTAGGACAGGTCTGATTTAAAAAAAAAATACTAATTAATCTTTACTAGCTTTAACAATTCCTACAAGAAATCACAGTGCTAAAACTTACATGTGAGTACAAGGCAGAGTGCTGATAAGTTGGATATCAAGATCAAAATGCTTCCAATCTCTTGTGAGAAATAATATTTAAACATTACTAACAAACATGTCTCTAAGGCCCTTCCCAAATTACATAATTTCTGACACTTAGGTTTTCCCAGTATTCATACTGCATCATCTTAACACCTGGTCTGAGTTCTCAGGCCACAAACTGCATTATTTAGCAATCTAACACCTACTCAGAAACTTACAACAATACAAAGCATTTCACATATACATTCTAGCAGAAACTAGAGCAATAAAGCACCTTCCACATCTAAATTCTGGTCATAAACTTTAGCCTTAAAACAATGGGCATGAAACCTTCATCCAGACACACTGGAACCAACTTGTAAAACATTAAAGAGATTCATAAGATCTTTTCAATTACAAAAGACCCATTTGAAATGCTTGTCTTAGCTTTCCATACAACAGATGGTAATGTTGCAGCAATCTTGAAGTTCACATTTTACAGTGTTTTCTTTCATTTAAAAACACAAGCCTGTATTTTACATTTATTTATACAGCTGATAGAATTATGTATCAAATTCTATTTGATTAGGCTGGCAGCCTTCACCCATCTCTCCCCAATGTCACATCTCTTCCCCCTCAGGCAACTCAAGCAAGTTTTTCAAGTGCCCCTTGAGAAACACCGCTTGAGAGTGTCAGGTCTACCTGGGTGTACCTCACCCCATTCCCTGTCTTGAGAGCCCATCTGCATTGGCATTGCTACTCCCACTGCAGTGCTGCACTGACATATCATATGCTTGCAACCCCAGACTCCATCGTAGCAACTTGGCATTTTGCTGACTGGCTCTGTTTAACCATGTTAGAGGGTAGTGATCTGTCATCACAGCGAATTTTCTTCCATACAGATAAGGCAGAAGTTTTTGTAGTGCCCATACTATGGCTAGACATTCCTTTTCTACTGCTGCAAAGCATTCCTCCTGGGGTTGGAGCCTACGACTGAGATAAATCACTGGGTGCTCTTTTCCCTCTGATGAAATCTGGCTAAGTACAGCCCCAACCCCATAGTTTGAAGCATCCACCTGCGCAGCAAAGTCTTTGCTGTACTCTGGACTGGCTAACACAGGGGTCCTCCCAAAGCTTCCTTAAGCTTCTGAAATGCCTGCTCACATGCTGGGGTCCACACTACCTTATCTAGCCTGTTCTTCCTTGTCAGGTCTGTGAGGGGAGCAGCTATGGTACTATAATTGGGAACAAACTTTCTGTAGTACCCTGCTGTCCCCAAAAATGCCCTTGCCTGCTTTTTGGTAACAGGTGCAAGCCACGCCTGAATAGCTTCCACTTTGGCAGGTTCTGGCCTTCTCTTACCACTCCCCACTCCCCACTCAATGTCCTAGGTAGGAGACCTGTGCCATACCCACCTGACATTTGCTCAGCTTAATTGTCAACCCTGCCCTCTGTAGTCTGCCCAGCACCTCCCTGACATGCTGAAGGTGCTCTTGCCAGGAATGGCTGTAGATAGCAATATCATCCATGTAAGCAAAGGCAAACCCTCCTGCTCCTGCTAAGATATGATCTACCAGCCTCTGGAAAGTCACTGGGGCATTCTTCATCCCAAAGGGCATCTTTGTGAACTCATACAAGCCAAAAGGAGTCACAAAGGCTGACTTCTCTCTAGCACTGGGAGTCAAGGGCACCTGCCAGTAACCCTTGGTAAGATCAATGGTTGTAAGATACTTAGCCCCACCCAGCTGCTCTAGGGCCTCATCTGTCCTAGGCATGGGGTAAGCATTTGCCTCTGTGTAACTATTTAATTTCCTGTCATCCACACAGAACCTGGATCTGCCATCCTTCTTTGGTACCAGTACCACTGGTGAGGCCTAGGGACTGTTGGACTCTTGAATCACCCCTATTTCCAACATCTCTTGTACATCTTCCCTCAGAGTCTGTTTGACTCTCTCAGGCATGCTATAAGTGGCCTACCTGATAGGCCTTTGGGGTCCTGTATCCACCTGGTGCTGCACCAGGTGGGTGCTCCCTGGTTTCCCAGTGAACATGCCCCCAAACCCCTGCAGCACTGCTTGGATTTCTTGAACCTTGGTAGGAGATAGCTGCTGGGACATTGCTACCCCTTCCACCAAGGTGTCAGCCCGAGCCTCACTGAGGAGATCAGTCACAAGATCTCTCTCAGACTCCTCCTGCAATGCACTGCAAATGCTCAGCACAAGGGCCTCCCTATCATGGTAAGGTTTCATCATGTTAACATGGTACAATTTGTGCCCTTGCCATCTGACTAGCACTTCCACCATGCTTTCTTACCTTTCTTACCACCTTGTATCAATCTGCCTGCAACTTGTTGTGTCTGACAGGAATGAGAACCGTCACCTGCTGCTCTACAGCATACTCCCTAGCTCGAGCATTCCTGTCATACCACACCTTTTTATGTTGTTGGGCTTCTGCCAGGTTCTCCTGGGCCAGGGCCATGAGTTCCCTGAGCCTTGTCCTGAGGTTCAGGACATAAGCAACAACAGACTCCTTGTGAGACTCACACTCACCTTCCCACTCATCTCAAATTAAATCTAGAGGTCCCCTCACCCTATGCCCATACAGCAACTGAAAGGGTGAAAAACCTGTGGATTCCTGGGGAACCTCTCTGTATCAAACTCAGATGGGGCAAATATTTGTCCCACTCCCTCTTAAACTGATCTGCAAATGCCCATAGCATAGACTTGATTGTAGAGTTTAACCTCTCAACAAGACCAGTAGTCTGGGGATGGTAGGGGGTTGTCTTCATGTGCTTCACCCCACAGGACTTCCACAGACAAGCCAGCAGGTCTGACATAAAATTGGCACCTCTGTCAGACAGTATTTCCTTTGGGAAACCTACCCAGCTGAACATCTCTAGCAAAGCATTTGCCACCTTCTCTGCCTCAATGGTGGACAGAGCCACTCCTCAGGGTATCATGTAGCATAATCTACAATCACTAGGATATACTTTTTCCCTGTGGAACTTGGGGAACTCAGAGGACCCACAATATCCATAGCTACCCTCTGAAATGGCTCCTCAATCACAGGCAAAGGCATCAAAGGAGCTCTCATCTCTTCTCCTGCCTTGTCTGCCTTTTGGCACTGCTCACAGATCTTGCAGTACCTTGTTACATCTCTGGAAATTCCAGGCCAATAGAAGTTTTGCATAATACACCTCTTAGTACATTTTATGCCCAAATGACCTGCAAAGGGAATATCATGGGCTAAGGCTAGACGTGCCAGATGGTAAGCTCTAGGCAGTACCAAATGCTGTACTCTCTCACCTTCTAGCCCTCCATCAGGGGTCCATTCTCTGTACAGTAACCCTTTGTTCCAGTATACAGGGTCCACCTTCCCTTGAGAATCAGGTGCCTCCCTAGCTACCTGCCTCAGGCCTTGCAATGTAGGGTCTGAGAGCTGAGCCTCTCTCAACTCCCTCCTTGTAACCCTTCCCAGCTCCACTTCCACAGGAAGTCTGGTATCTTCTGACAGTGGTGCCTCACTGTCAGCCTGGGTACTACTACACACCTCTTCCTTTGCAGTTACCCTGTCCAAGGGAACATCAGTATCCACAAGCAGCTGTGGCTCACATTCAGTCTCACTGCTACAGCATAGCTCACTCCCTGAAGTAACCACCTCAGCAGTCCTGGCTGCAAGTATACAGTCTGTCTGGGTCACCCCCAGGCTACCAGACCCACATGCTTGTCTCTTAGGTTCACTGCATGTAACTGCATAAGTACATAGTACTGCCTCATCCAAATCCTTCCCTCTCAGGACATCTGCAGAATGATAGTTCCATACCCCTGTTGTCTCAAGACAACCTACTATTGGCATTTTGTCTTTACCACTTACTGGCTCCCTCACCTTTGGTTCCCCACCTTGCCTCCGTGGACATCTGTATGCCACATGGCCCCACTGTTTGCATTCAAAACATTTAACCTTAGGCCCTGGAAATGTACCTGGACTAGTGACTTCCCCTGCTACTGGCGGATTCTGTTGGGGCAGTCTGTGCTGCCCACCTGCAGGGCTGCCCTGCTTGCTAGGTATAGGTCTCCCTTCTTCCCTAACTCCTCTGAAGTAGCACACTCTCTATTAGCTAACCAGATCCTCATGTCCTCAGGCAAAGTGCTAAGGGCTTGTTTCCTTACCAAAAGGTCTGCCAGCCCTTCAAAAGTGGTGAACTGACATCCACTCACCCAGCTATGAAAATAAGTGTTCAGTTCAGCTACATATTCACACACATTTTCATCTGCCTTGCATCTATGCTCACAAAACCTTTTCCTATACATTTCAGGTGTTAGCTTAAAACATTCTAATAAATGTCTTTTTACAGCAGTATAATCAAAACAGTCAGTGTCATGCATTTTTGCTAAAGAAGTTACAGCTTTACCATGGAGTAAGGGGGTCAGGAACCGTGCCCAGAGCCCTTGGTTAACTTCATACCGTTTACATACCCGCTCAGACATATGAATGAAGCTATCAAAATTATCCCCCTCTTTAAACTTTGGAAGAAATGTACTGACTTTTTCTGCTTCTGGGGTCCAGTTACTCCCTTTCCCATTACCTCCATGACTCTGGCAAAGAGTCAGCATTTCCCTGTCATGCTTTCTCTGCCGTTCCTGTTCTTCAGCTTCTAGGGTCCTCATTCTCTCAGCTGCCTCTAGTTCCATATGCCTGGCCTCCAATTCAAGTTTCTTTAGCTCCAGCTGGATTTTTAAGTCCACTGCAGAAAGGTTGAGCTGTCCATTCTCCGAGGATATTGTATCTCCACTGTCAGTCTGATTGTCCTCCAGGCTGCTGTTTTCTGATGCAGCTGTAACCAAGGCTGTAATCAGGTCTGCTTGAGTCAGGTTTCCATGCACCAGTCCCATAGCCTGGCACATCTCCACCAGCTGTCTCCTTGTCAGCTTTCCATACTTTTCTGCTGACATGCTGCCTGCTCACCCTGACTAACACTAAGCTAACAAAAGAAATAAAATAATTATGATCTGAATTCTGAGTATACACTGCATGGCTGTTTTAGAGTACAAAACACTTTTAGAGATCACTGTACATAAGCTACAGGAATTCGCTCTGCCCACACCACTACAAGCCAATTAGTATGTGAAGTAGATCCCACCACTGCCCAACACTTGTGATGACCGTGCCCTGGCCCAGCAATCAAGGAGCCTCGGTCCTCACCACTAACATCAGGGAGGTCATCTCCTAGAAGAGGAAAGGATAACTAATACACACAGTAAAGTACAATTTCCCTTAAGTGCACACAGAGATCACAGTCAGTCTGGGGCTGGTTGCTCCCTTGTTCATCAGGTCCCCAATAAGACTCCCCACTGGCACAGCTATAGGGTCCAGGTCTCAGCCTAGCTGGGCAAGCTAAAACCTCCAGTACCCTCTCTTTCCAACCAGTGCTTAATGTCCCTGCCCATGTAACTGACACAACACACACACACTTTGAGATAATTATTTATACTTCTTCACAGACACTCCTGGGAAAGGCTGACACAGATTATCCAGATGTGCCCTTTTACCCAGACTATATGGTAGTAATTACTGCCACCACCCAACCAATAATATCAGCTACTAAAAGGCCCTTAAAAGTGTGTTCAATTTTTACTGTGCAATATTATTATCCAATGGTAGTATGACTAACAGTCAAGGCTTACTTTAGAATGGCCTATTGCAATAACCTCTATAAATATGCAATGTACTCTAGAGCTTATCTCTGTATAAATCAGCCACAGGTAGATGGTTTTAAAAATATTTAATAATAAATAATTAAAACACAAGACAAAACTACTACACCACAGAGATATTGAAGAGTTCAGAGATCACACAGAAACTTAAAATAATACAGTAGGACAGGTCTGATTTCAAAGAAAAATATCTAATTAATCTTTACTAGCTTTAACTATTCCTACAAGAAATCGCAGTCCTAAAACTTACATGTGAACACAAGACAGA
This sequence comes from Protopterus annectens, assembly GCF_019279795.1. Classification (NCBI taxonomy): domain Eukaryota; kingdom Metazoa; phylum Chordata; order Ceratodontiformes; family Protopteridae; genus Protopterus; species Protopterus annectens. The sequence goes on from NC_056729.1 coordinate 1,528,119,414, forward strand.
GTGCTGATAAGTTGGATAACAAGATGAAAATGCTTCCGGTCTCTTGTGAGAAATAGTATTTAAACAATACTAACAAACATGTCTCTAAGGCCCTTCCCAAATTACATAATTTTCAACACTCAGGTTTTCCCAGTATTCATATTGCATCATCTTAACACATGGTCTGAGTTCTCAGGCCACAAACTGCATTATTTAACAATCTAACATCTACTCAGAAACTTACAACAATACAAGGCACTTCAAATATACATTCTAGCAGAAACTAGAGCAATAAAGCACCTTCCACATCTAAATTCTGGTCATAAACTTTAGCCTTAAAACAATGGGCATGAAACCTTCATCCAGACACACTGGAACCAACTTGTAAAACATTAAAGAGATTCATAAGATCTTTTCAATTACAAAAGACCCATTTGAAATGCTTGTCTTAGCTTTCCATACAACAGATGGTAATGTTGCAGCAATCTTGAAGTTCACATTTTACAGTGTTTTCTTTCATTTAAAAACACAAGCCTGTATTTTACATTTATTTATACAGCTGATAGAATTATGTATCAAATTCTATTTGATTAGGCTGGCAGCCTTCACCCATATCTCCCCAATGTCACATCTCTTCCCCCTCAGGCAACTCAAGCAAGTTTTTCAAGTGCCCCTTGAGAAACACCGCTTGAGAGTGTCAGGTCTACCTGGGTGTACCTCACCCCATTCCCTGTCTTGAGAGCCCATCTGCATTGGCATTGCTACTCCCACTGCAGTGCTGCACTGACATATCATATGCTTGCAACCCCAGACTCCATCTTAGCAACTTGGCATTTTGCTGACTGGCTCTGTTTAACCATGTTAGAGGGTAGTGATCTGTCATCACAGCGAATTTTCTTCCATACAGATAAGGCAGAAGTTTTTGTAGTGCCCATACTATGGCTAGACATTCCTTTTCTACTGCTGCAAAGCATTCCTCCTGGGGTTGGAGCCTACGACTGAGATAAACCACTGGGTGCTCTTTTCCCTCTGATGAAATCTGGCTAAGTACAGCCCCAACCCCATAGTTTGAAGCATCCACCTGCGCAGCAAAGTCTTTGCTGTACTCTGGACTGGCTAACACAGGGGGTCCTCCCAAAGCTTCCTTAAGCTTCTGAAATGCCTGCTCACATGCTGGGGTCCACACTACCTTATCTAGCCTGTTCTTCCTTGTCAGGTCCGTGAGGGGAGCAGCTATGGTACTATAATTGGGAACAAACTTTCTGTAGTACCCTGCTGTCCCCAAAAATGCCCTTGCCTGCTTTTTGGTAACAGGTGCAAGCCACGCCTGAATAGCTTCCACTTTGGCAGGTTCTGGCCTTCTCTTACCACTCCCCACTCCCCACTCAATGTCCTAGGTAGGAGACCTGTGCCATACCCACCTGACATTTGCTCAGCTTAATTGTCAACCCTGCCCTCTGTAGTCTGCCCAGCACCTCCCTGACATGCTGAAGGTGCTCTTGCCAGGAATGGCTGTAGATAGCAATATCATCCATGTAAGCAAAGGCAAACCCTCCTGCTCCTGCTAAGATATGATCTACCAGCCTCTGGAAAGTCACTGGGGCATTCTTCATCCCAAAGGGCATCTTTGTGAACTCATACAAGCCAAAAGGAGTCACAAAGGCTGACTTCTCTCTAGCACTGGGAGTCAAGGGCACCTGCCAGTAACCCTTGGTAAGATCAATGGTTGTAAGATACTTAGCCCCACCCAGCTGCTCTAGGGCCTCATCTGTCCTAGGCATGGGGTAAGCATTTGCCTCTGTGTAACTATTTAATTTCCTGTCATCCGCACAGAACCTGGATCTGCCATCCTTCTTTGGTACCAGTACCACTGGTGAGGCCTAGGGACTGTTGGACTCTTGAATCACCCCTAGTTCCAACATCTCTTGTACATCTTCCCTCAGAGTCTGTTTGACTCTCTCAGGCATGCTATAAGTGGCCTGCCTGATAGGCCTTTGGGGTCCTGTATCCACCTGGTGCTGCACCAGGTGGGTGCTCCCTGGTTTCCCAGTGAACATGCCCCCAAACCCCTGCAGCACTGCTTGGATTTCTTGAACCTTGGTAGGAGATAGCTGCTGGGACATTGCTACCCCTTCCACCAAGGTGTCAGCCCGAGCCTCACTGAGGAGATCAGTCACAAGATCTCTCTCAGACTCCTCCTGCAATGCACTGCAAATGCTTAGCACAAGGGCCTCCCTATCATGGTAAGGTTTCATCATGTTAACATGGTACAATTTGTGCCCTTGCCATCTGACTAGCACTTCCACCATGTAGTTAACATCACTTACCTTTCTTACCACCTTGTAGGGTCCCTCCCAATCTGTCTGCAACTTGTTGTGTCTGACAGGAATGAGAACCGTCACCTGCTGCTCTACAGCATACTCCCTAGCTCGAGCATTCCTGTCATACCACACCTTTTTATGTTGTTGGGCTTCTGCCAGGTTCTCCTGGGCCAGGGCCATGAGTTCCCTGAGCCTTGTCCTGAGGTTCAGGACATAAGCAACAACAGACTCCTTGTGAGACTCGCACTCACCTTCCCACTCATCTCAGTAGTCTGGGGATGGTAGGGGGTTGTCTTCATGTGCTTCACCTCACAGGACTTCCACAGACAAGCCAGCAGGTCTGACATAAAATTGGCACCTCTGTCAGACAGTATTTCCTTTGGGAAACCTACCCAGCTGAAAATCTCTAGCAAAGCATTTGCCACCTTCTCTGCCTCAATGGTGGACAGAGCCACTCCTCAGGATATCATGTAGCATAATCTACAATCACTAGGATATACTTTTTCCCTGTGTACCTTGGGGAACTCAGAGGACCCACAATATCCATAGCTACCCTCTGAAATGGCTCCTCAATCACAGGCAAAGGCATCAAAGAAGCTCTCATCTCTTCTCCTGCCTTGTCTGCTTTTTGGCACTGCTCACAGATCTTGCAGTGCCTTGCTACATCTCTGGAAATTCCAGGCCAATAGAAGTTTTGCATAATACACCTCTTAGTACATTTTATGCCCAAATGACCTGCAAAGGGAATATCATAGGCTAAGGCTAGAAGCACCATATGGTAAGCTCTAGGCAGTACCAAATGCTGTACTCTCTCACCTTCTAGCCCTCCATCAGGGGTCCATTCTCTGTACAGTAACCCTTTGTTCCAGTATACAGGGTCCACCTTCCCTTGAGAATCAGGTGCCTCCCTAGCTACCTGCCTCAGGCCTTGCAATGTAGGGTCTGAGAGCTGAGCCTCTCTCAACTCCGTCCTTGTAACCCTTCCCAGCTCCACTTCCACAGGAAGTCTGGCATCTTCTGACAGTGGTGCCTCACTGTCAGCCTGGGTACTACTACACACCTCTTTCTTTGCAGTTACCCTGTCCAAGGGAACATCAGTATCCACAAGCTTCCCTCTCAGGACATCTGCAGAATGATAGTTCAATACCCCTGTTGTCTCAAGACAACCTACTATTGGCATTTTGTCTTTACCACTTACTGGCTCCCTCACCTTTGGTTCCCCACCTTGCCTCCGTGGACATCTGTATGCCACATGGCCCCACTGTTTGCATTCAAAACATTTAACCTTAGGCCCTGGAAATGTACCTGGACTAGTGACTTCCCCTGCTACTGGCGGATTCTGTTGGGGCAGTCTGTGCTGCCCACCTGCAGGGCTGCCCTGCTTGCTAGGTATAGGTCTCCCTTCTTCCCTAACTCCTCTGAAGTAGCACACTCTATTAGCTAACCAGATCCTCATGTCCTCAGGCAAAGTGCTAAGGGCTTGTTTCCTTACCAAAAGGTCTGCCAGCCCTTCAAAAGTGGTGACCTGACATCCACTCACCCAGCTATGAAAATAAGTGTTCAGTTCAGCTACATATTCACACACATTTTCATCTGCCTTGCATCTATGCTCACAAAACCTTTTCCTATACATTTCAGGTGTTAGCTTAAAACATTCTAATAAATGTCTTTTTACAGCAGTATAATCAAACCAGTCAGTGTCATGCATCTTTGCTAAAGAAGTTACAGCTTTACCATGGAGTAAGGGGGTCAGGAACCGTACCCAGAGCCCTTGGTCAACTTCATACTGTTTACATACCCGCTCAGACATATGAATGAAGCTATCAAAATTATCCCCCTCTTTAAACTTTGGAAGAAATGTACTGACTTTTTGTGCTTCTGGGGTCCAGTTACTCCCTTTCCCATTACCTCCATGACTCTGGCAAAGAGTCAGCATTTCCCTGTCATGCTTTCTCTGCCATTCCTGTTCTTCAGCTTCTAGGCTCCTCATTCTCTCAGCTGCCTCTAGTTCCATATGCCTGGCCTCCAATTCAAGTTTCTTTAGCTCCAGCTGGATTTTTAAGTCCACTGCAGAAAGGTTGAGCTGTCCATTCTCCGAGGATATTGTATCTCCACTGTCAGTCTGATTGTCCTCCAGGCTGCTGTTTTCTGATGCAGCTGTAACCAAGGCTGTAATCAGGTCTGCTTGAGTCAGGTTTCCATGCACCAGTCCCATAGCCTGGCACATCTCCACCAGCTGTCTCCTTGTCAGCTTTCCATACTTTTCTGCTGACATGCTGCCTGCTCACCCTGACTAACACTAAGCTAACAAAAGAAATAAAATAATTATGATCTGAATTCTGAGTATACACTGCATGGCTGTTTTAGAGTACAAAACACTTTTAGAGATCACTGTACATAAGCTACAGGAATTCGCTCTGCCCACACCACTACAAGCCAATTAGTATGTGAAGTAGATCCCACCACTGCCCAACACTTGTGATGACCGTACCCTGGCCCAGCAATCAAGGAGCCTCGGTCCTCACCACTAACATCAGGGAGGTCATCTCCTAGAAGAGGAAAGGATAACTAATACACACAGTAAAGTACAATTTCCCTTAAGTGCACACAGAGATCACAGTCAGTCTGGGACTGGTTGCTCCCTTGTTCACCAGGTCCCCAATAAGACTCCCCACTGGCACAGCTATAGGGTCCAGGTCTCAGCCTAGCTGGGCAAGCTAAAACCTCCAGTACCCTCTCTTTCCAACCAGTGCTTAATGTCCCTGCCCATGTAACTGACACAACACACACACACTTTGAGATAATTATTTATACTTCTTCACAGACACTCCTGGGAAAGGCTGACACAGATTATCCAGCTGTGCCCTTTTACCCAGACTATATGGTAGTAATTACTGCCACCACCCAACCAATAATATCAGCTACTAAAAGGCCCTTAAAAGGGTGTTCAATTTTTACTGTGCAATATTATTATCCAATGGTAGTATGACTAACAGTCGAGGCTTACTTTAGAATGGCCTATTGCAATAACCTCTATAAATATGCAATGTACTCTAGAGCTTATCTCTGTATAAATCAGCCACAGGTAGAAGGTTTTAAAAATATTTAATAATAAATAATTAAAACACAAGACAAAACTACTACACCACAGAGATATTGAAGAGTTCAGAAATCACACAGAAACTTAAAATAATACAGTAGGACAGGTCTGATTTCAAAGAAAAATGTCTAATTAATCTTTACTAGCTTTAACTATTCCTACAAGAAATCGCAGTCCTAAAACTTACATGTGAGCACAAGACAGAGTGCTGATAAGTTGGATAACAAGATCAAAATGCTTCCAGTCTCTTGTGAGAAATAGTATTTAAACAATACTAACAAACATGTCTCTAAGGCCCTTCGCAAATTACATAATTTTCAACACTTAGGTTTTCCCCGTATTCATATTGCATCATCTTAACACATGGTCTGAGTTCTCAGGCCACAAACTGCATTATTTAACAATCTAACATCTACTCAGAAACTTACAACAATACAAGGCACTTCAAATATACATTCTAGCAGAAACTAGAGCAATAAAGCACCTTCCACATCTAAATTCTGGTCATAAACTTTAGCCTTAAAACAATGGGCATGAAACCTTCATCCAGACACACTGGAACCGACTTGTAAAACATTAAAGAGATTCATAAGATCTTTTCAGTTTCAAAAGACACATTTTAAATGCTTGGCTTGGTTTTCCTTACAGCAGATGGCAATGTTTCAACAATCTTGAAGTTCACTTTTTACAGTGTTTTCTTTCATCTAAAAACACAAGCCTGTATTTTACATTTATTTATACAGTTGATAGAATTATGTATCAAATTCTATTTGACTAGGCTGGCAGCCTTCGCTCATCTCTCCTCAATCGTCACATCTGTCATTATTTATTAAGTGTAATTTATCACCTTTTCTCCAAAAGTCATCTTTTTAGGTGGTATTAAGAGGGACAGAGCTAAAATGTCAGTCAAAATCAGGGACACTTGAGAGGCATGCACCTATCTACCTCCTTCCCACTTACACACACACACACACACCTCCCTCTTACACAGACACATACCATACCTCTCAACCTCTTTGAGCATGAAATATGGACAAAGCCTGTCATAATAGGAGGACAAAGTCCCAAAACTAGAGACACATTTTAAATATTGCTATTATAAGGTTAGAGAGTTGCTAGAATAACATGATTTGTGTTAGAATGCATTTTCTGAAGAATATGAAGTATGAAACTCAAATGCATGTCATTATTTAGTAACTTTAATCCTTAAATCATCCCAGTGATTTGTCAAATAAACACACAGTTTTTATTAGGAACAAACTAAAAATATACAGCAGAAATATGGACATTCTGTGAAAATCTGTACAGCTGAGAGGTATAACACACACATACACCCCTTACCTGCCTCTTACATCCCCAAACCGCTCAACCTCTTAGAGCAAGAAATCTGGACAAAACCACAAATAATGGGGGGATAAAAGCCCAAAAATAGGGATACCTTTTAAATATTGCTCTTACAAACTTAGAAAGCTGGTAGAACAAGTTTTGCATTAGTATGAATTTTCTGAAGGATATGAAGTCTAAAGCTCAAATGTCTGCCGTTATTTTCTGACTTCAGTCATCAATGATAGGCCAGTAAATTGCCAGAAAAACACAATTTTATGAGATACAGACCAAAAATATGAGACACACACACACACACACACACACACACACACACACACACACACACACACACACACACACACACACACACACACACACACACACACACCTACCAATCACTTGTCCCTTTATGGTCCACAGCTGTCTTTCAGTTGCACAGATTCAAAAGGTGTTTGCGAAATGTATTCACCTTCTGCAGCTGTGTGACCAGATGCAAAGGGCATTCTTTAAGAAGAATGCCGTTACAAAAAATGCATTTTTTTTTCCGGCCCACTGGCCTATTTTGACACTGGCCCTTCTGACATTTGCCAGAACTGTCAGATGCCCAGTCCACCACTGCTTTCATAGACCATCAAGAAATTTCGGCCGGACCGGACCCGGTCCGTGGACTGGTGGTTGAAAAACAGTGGTTTATACAACAGATAATAGCAATGAAAGAGAGGAGGGAAGAACTTTGGAAATCAGATTATCATAAAGGGTGGAGGCCAGAGACACAGCCTTATAAAACTACCACAGCAAAACTGTGGGAGGGTTTTGAACATTTTTCAAGGGACAAGCAAGCTGGCTAGAGAAACATCCAATCAAATAAAGGCAATATTGGAGCTCTTTCAGACACTTCAGCTTAATTTGTTAGTGAGGGATGGGGCAGACATAGAATGCAACTCTAATCAGGCAAATGATAAGCAGAATACTACCAGGTATGATAAGCAGAATACTACCAGGGTTACTATTGCTTGTACCCACTTCATCTCTACCTTGCTCTATGCCTCCCCTATCTATACCAAAATTTGCAGAAGTAATCTGAGTAAACTTACATCCTCCTACAACAATATTGCCAGATTTGCAGCTGGGTCCTCCTATAGAACTCATCACTGTATCAATCTGAATCAGTTAGGATGGTTAGAGCTGCCAAATTTAATACTTTTCAATCAATTAATAGTAGCCCATAAGATCCTGTATTTACGTCAAAATACACCCATACTTACATCCCTAGTCATCCCCTATAATAACTTCAAGACCTTACGCTCAGCTAATAACCTACTTGTACAAATATCAAAATCCAACAACTTAGCTGGTGACACCTTGTTCTCCAATACAGTAGGTAAAGCCTGGAACATCCTCCCTAAGCCAGCTAACCTCAATATCCTCTGTCAGCTTATTTAAAAGCAAGCTTAAACCCTACCTCAAATCACACTGGCTATGCCCCTGTGTTAACCCAGACTAAGTACCTAACTATTAACTTGACTCCCACAATTCCTAGCCTTCCATGATCATGAGCTTGTGTTGTCTCACTAATTTTTAGTGAGCTTAACCTTCCTTAGGATTTTTTCTCATGTAAATAAGTATATACTGTGGAATGATCAAACACCTTCATATAGTACCACAACCTATGTGTTAAATAACACTAGAAATCCATCCTTGTTTGCTGTTCTTCTATACTCTATCTATTGATCTCTAGTGTTTTTCTTTCTTAGGTTTCTGTGAGACCTTAGTATCTCTTATCATAAATTACTAGGTGTATCTAATTTTGTAATATGTTATAAAGATTTGTACTACACCATTTCTAATACAAATGTATTAGTCTTATTCATCTATTCTTAGATAAATTTTTCCTTTTTCCTACTGAAATATAAAATATATAATCTTAGGCTTGTACTATAATTGTTAAAACTTCTTATGTACCAAATTATATTGTTATTGTCTTTGTCTTGACCTTTTATGTTGTTGTAATTTGTGGAGCTTTTCTCCCCGGGCCTCCACTGAAAATGGACATATATCCAGCTGGACTAGCCCGGTCAACAAATGTAAAATAAAATAAATAAAATACAAAAGCACCAAAGTACAACCTAGAGCAGAGACAATTCTCTCACTGTTAAACTTTTACTACAGTTAAGGCTCCAGACTATGTGGAAATTTACCAGTACCACTGTTTATGGAAAAATGCAGTAACAAATGACCAAGGCTCAAACCTGGCATTAGTAATACGCAATCCTGCCACAACTGTGAATTAAACTATAAGATTATGGCCAAGCAAGGTTTAAAATGCAAATGGAGAGCTTTTACAAGTAATTCTACTTGTGGAAATAGAAGTTCAGAATAATGCAGAAACACAATTGTCCTATCACTGCTATTTAAAATACAAGATGCTTTTTTTTGCTAGCACATGATACAAAGCAGAAAATTACAAAGAAGTATACCACCCAATTCACTGTAAGTACTACTTAAATATTTAAGCAGAATTGAAATAATTAAAATAATTTAATTCTCTTTCCTTTTTTTATGAAAAGCTAGTTCCTCACAGTTCCACACCTCTTCAAGTCTTGCAAAACATCTACATTCCATCACCAGCTTTCCTTATGTCCCTTATTTCCATACCTGGCTTGGCTATATATCTGTCTGTAGTTCTCACACATGCTGTTTTGAGATGCTGCCATTCTTTTTCTGCTTCACCTGTTTCCTCCTCTTCCTGGGGTGCTAGAGCTCTGAGTATTTACTTGAACTCTTGTGCTTTCACTCCACTTAACTTCCAGGTCTTCAGTCTTGTTTCTGTTGACCTTACAGCCTTCTCTCACTGCTGCTTGCAGCAGACTGTAGCCACAGATGGTTTATGCTGAGAGCTGAATGTTTCACTGAGGATGACTTTGCAATCTCTGAATGTCCTTCTATACAATGTTGTAGTATTCTTTACATATGGGCTGTCTTCTGCCCTATGACTCAATGTCTGGCCAGTATACAAAAGCTTTAAGCCACTGCCAGTATGTGGGACGTTGCATGTATGCTCTGACAATGTCAGCCATAAAAGGACGTCCGCACGTACCATCCTCAAATATTTTCTGCCGCTATTCAGAAGGTTGACTCCTATGTATGGTCTGCAGTTGGATTTCATGTGTTGCTGCCAGCTTCAGATAAGTGCCCCGTTCGGGATTTATTTTCTTGCTACTGCCATTTGTTTTTATTTCATGTCATCCAGGCAAGGCAAGTGAAGATTTGGAAGGCAGATTCCACATAAAGATAGCGACAGCCTCTGTCTTTTATGTTTAGGACCTAGTCATGGCTATCAATCCTGTTCCATTTGTCAGGCCTTTGTGCCTCAGACTTTGCTTAGACGACTTTTGGCTCTAAATCTTTATCTCAAAAATCAGCAGCTTAAATGTCTGGCTAAAGATGTTATGGAGGGTTCCACTGGTCCTTCAGCTGAGCTGAGTTTGAAGAGGAAGGTGAGCTAACAAAAATTTGAAACCTCTTCTGCTGCACCTTCTTGCTCTGATGTATCTCTTGAGGTTGGTGAAGACCCGGTGGTATGGTCAGAGGTCGTGTTCTCTTCTTCAGTGGGTACCTCTGTAGTAGCCGCCATGGGATCTGATCCTAGCATGTCTGAGGCTATGCAGACATCCATTTCAGATGGCATGAGGGAACCATGGCTTGTTGTGCTGGAGGACTCCAGCAATGTTCCTGCTGTTTTGACTAGAGATCCTTCCTTGACTATGCTGGACATTAGGCTTACCTCGGGTTCTTCTGCCTTGTCCCCTCACACAGAAGGACATACAAAGAAGAAACAAATTACTAAACATCCCAACATACCTTCTACTCCTCAGTCTGATTGGAATGCCTTCTCCCATGGTCTTATTAAGGCTTCTATGGTCTTGAAGCCTTCTTCCTCTCCCCCTCTGCCTTCTTTCACTTTCTCTCCTGTACAGGATGCTGGAGCTCAGGTTCTTTTCTCTGATTCTGAGGATTTTTCCTCTGCTGAGGATTCTCTTGCATATTCCACACTAATCAACTCATCCGTAGCCAGATATGAGGTAAAACAAGGCACTCAGGTGAAAGATAACCACAAAACATTCTTTAACTATGTTAGAAACCTCAGAAGCAATACCCAGCACTACGTAGAGCTAACAGAAAATAATATGACATACTCACACCTAGAGATTATTGCCAATCTACTAGATGTCAAATTTAGCTCAAACTTCGCCCCTCTCTCATAAGCTCATAGGTAAGTCCTAGGCTAGCTGCCTTTGTAGGCCACTTTAAGCCTAACCAGTTTCCCTTTTTGTACTCGAAATAATTTAGTCCATTCATATATAGATTAGTCTTACCCATCACATGGTCGGTAATTATATATTATCCCTAATAGGAATAACTGGGATCATACCATAGATAATTTGAGGGGAGCCATGCATGAGTTAATGCATTTAGGAGCTGCATCTGTCTATTAGTAGTACAAGAGGGGCTGTCCTGGGGTAAATTTTCTGTTTCCCATCTGTAGATCTAAGTTGAGCTTGAAAATGGACAGGGATGAACTTTATTTTATGTGGATGGGGAGTCTTTTCATAGGTTCATAGGAAGGTACTAGGCTATTGGCCCAGGGCCTATAAAAGCCAAGAGGTACCCTGGCTTTTGCCACCCAAGAAAATTATTTTCCTGTGTCCCTGTCGAGCAGAGCCACAGAAGTGATCCCCGGGGTGAATTCTTCTTGGAGTGCTAATGAGGAGCTTTGTTTGATATAGAGAGGTAGTTTGTTCCAGAGTATGGGAAGTGTCTGGGACAGGAATCTATCCCTCCAGCATGTTCTATTTATTGTGGTGAGAAGGTTTAGGTCCCTAGAGTGTGTAGCACGGAGGGATTGGGATTTCTTTAAGTGGAGCATGTCCAACAGCTCTGGGTTTGACATAGCTTTGTATGTTAGGCAGAGATCGCCTCTGAGTAGGCGATATGCGATGGAGTAAAGCTGGAGTTTTTTGAGACGGTCTGCATAGGGCATCTGTTTGAGGCTGGTAATCCTCTTTGTGAGGTATTTCTGCGGCCTTTCCAGTTGTTGTAGATGTCTTATGAGGTACATACCAAAAGGGACATTGTACTCTATAATGGGTCTAATGAGTGATGAGTAGAGGGGGACAATGACCTCTTTTTTCCTGGATGAGAAACCTTTTGTGATGAGGTGTGCCACACAGAAGGATTTCCTGACTACTGTGGTGATGTGATTATCAAAGGAGAGACTACTGTCCACCTGTGTCCCAAGGTCTCTTATCACACTTTCGGTATTAAGTAGTCTACCGCCTATGTGATAGTTCATGGGTACAGAGTTTTTACCAAAGGGGATGACAATGCACTTTTTGGCATTGAGCTTGAGGCCATGGCTTTGACACCAGGCATCTGCCTCAGTGAGGCCCTTTTGTAGGATGTCCACATTGTTAGGAGTTTTGATTATGGCTCCTAGTTTGCAGTCATTTGCGAACTTCATTAGCCAAAGACCTTCTGTGTTAGCCTGTACTTTAGAGAAGTAGATGCCAAATAGGAGAGTACCCAGGACTGCACCCTGTAGTACTCCACTTGTCACTGGTCTGAAGTTGGATTTGGAGTCTGCTACTTTCACAATGTGAGTTCTGTCAGTGAGCCAGTTGTCAACCCATTTTATGACATAGGGATTTATACCTAATTTAGTGAATTATCTATAATTCTAGAGTGGGGATGGTGTCAAAAGCCTTGGCGAGATCTAGATAGGCTGTGTGAACCACCTTACCCTCATCTACGGCTCTGGTGATCATTTCAACCATTTCAAAGAAGTTTATCAGGTTTAGGAGATATGATCTGCCTTTTACAAACCCAAACTGGGTAGGGTCCAGAATTTGGAGATTACCAATGTCATTATTTATAAATTCCATGATGATATGTTCCATAGCCTTGCAGACCAGGCTCGTCAGGTTAATGGGGCGGTAGTTCCTGGGGTCCGTGGTGGCTCCCCCTTTGTGGAGTGGGATAAACATCGCTGTGTGCCATTCAGTGGGCACAAAGCCTAAGGTGAGGCTATGATTGAACATGGTACTTAGGTGGGGTGCCAGTTAGTTCTGTAGTTCATTTAGAACGCAGCCTGGGATGTTGTCAGGTCCCATGGATGCTGTGTTCTTGGCTTTGAAGAGTGTGTTTTTTACCTGTGAAGTTGTGATTACAGGAACTTTGCATTCTTCCTGTATAGTGATGGGCCCTTTAGGGGATGAGAGTCGGGTAAAGTTAGCATTGAACCTATCTGCCAGGATGTTGGCAACATCAGTTGGTTTTGTATATTTAGTGCCATTGTGCTGTAACTCAGAGCAGATTTGAGTGTTGCCATTGAAATTCTTGACATAGCTATAGAATGCTTTGTGGTTGTCTTTAGAATCAGTGGCAATTTTGTTTTTGTAACTAGCTTTGGGGGATTTTATGAGGGATCTCAGCTTCTTACTGAGGCACTATAGGGGTGGCAAGAGCCTTAGCCAGTATCTGGAATCCCAAGGGTGACAGGTACAGGCCATCTCTGGCAAAGCATCATGGTTTGTTGATCATGTCATCCCAGGCAGACAGATACTGGATCCCCTTAGAATGACACCAGAAGCTTAGCCAATTGTTGAAGTTAATCATTTTGTCCTTGTACTGTGGTATCATTCTGGGTGATGGCAGGATGCTACTCAGGACTAGGGTCATACCTACATGGGCTACAAGATCGGACAGCTCTTCCACGTCTCTTTTCATGTAGTCCATGGAGGTACGTCTCAGGTCATTCACACCAACAAGGACAATGACAGAGTCATATTTGTACTTGTTGTGGAGTGACCTGAGTGCGAGCATTATGTGACGGATCCTGGAACCTGACAGGCAGCTGACAGTAACTTTCTCCTTGTTTAGCCTGGTGAGTGGAACATCAGTGTGCCTGACTATAGAATCACCTATGACTAGAGTGTTGTGTACGTTGTTATGCCTTATGGGCTGTGGTTGAGTAGCACACTGAGTTTGTGGGCTATGTGTCATTTGGGTTGTGTTGGGGGGGGTGGAGGTTGCTTGCGTTTCTGCTTTGGAGGTCCCTGTTGCTTGAGCAGATTTTTATTGAGAGCCTCCGGGAATGTAGGTGTGTGTTTTGTGTTTCTATGTGTGTGTTTTGGTGGTGTAGGTTTTGAGCGACTATGTGATGAGTGTGGTGTGATGTTAGTGTTTACCTTCTCCTCGACTGTCTAGTCCAGTCTTGGGTGAAGAGAGCTTTGCTTCCAGTTTGGCTATATAAGTGCATCTCTCACAGGTTGTAGTGTTGGGTGGTAGGATGAGAGGGTTGTCTATGTACATGAGGCAATTGCTGAATTGCCCCAAGATGCCCAGATTCATCAGGTAGACAGGAGAAAACACCGGGAGCTGACCCTTAGACATGCCTGGATAGGTGCTTATTTATTAAGTACTAAAAACTGTTTTCCTCTAGACAAGTGAGGAAAGTTGAGTGCTGTAGTAATTTGTAGCTTATTTAGTGCTTACAATGAGTTCTGAACAAACGCTGAGCTCAAAGAAACAGATTTGAGTGCTAAAACTAAAAAACTGGCTAGTTTTAAGAAATAAAATTAAGCTAGAAGGCTTCCCTCCAACACAGAAAGGCTTGGGGGCACAGAAGCTTACAAACAGTCCTGGATACAGCAGATCTGTATCTAGACTAGACTACTTACAAGAAAGGCAGGAAACAAGCATAGAACATTTTTTTTGTAAAGTGGAAAGGGGAAAGGGGAGCAGAAACTAAGTCGGTTGGCCTTCTCAAATGTTTTGTATGATTACTGTTATTTCCCTTAAAGGTCTGCATCCAAAATCCCTGTAAATTCGCTAATTGATCAAACCTTGAAATTGTAACAGGAAACAGTGCACACTGATGAGCAACCAGTGATAACGGAGAATGCTAGACCGCATACCAGTTGAAGGTGTTTCTTAAGGTCCAGTGTTTCCGGATGTCCCCTAAAACTGTTACTATTATGATAAAAGTGAAAAAATAATAATAACGTGACTTTAAGGTAATAGATTAAAAGAAATTGTTCTTAATTCGGGCCTTTTTCCATCAATACTGTTAGAACCATCCATGTTTCTTGAGCAAAGAAGCTGAAAGATACGGCAAGACAGGAAATGTAGCAGCTCACAGATGTTAGAACTCTGTATCCTCTGCAAAATATATCTGTCCCTCCAAACCATTGTTTTGATGTTGCAAAATAGGTGGTCCATGCTCAACTCATGAACTACCTTAACACCCACAATCTATTATCAATCACACAACATGGATTTTGCTCCCATCATAGTACGACTACAGCCCTCATGTCTTTTACTAATACAGTCAACCAACTTAAAAATTCAGGGCAATTCGTATCCGCCATACTTCTAGACCTGTCCAAAGCATTCGCTATGGTAAACCACAACAAACTGATCAAAGTCCTCTCTACCCTAAACCTTAGTGCTTCCACTGTTACCTGGTTCCACAACTACCTTTCAGACTGACAACAGGCTGCACTGTGGCAACATCACCTGTCCACTCTCCTCCCAGTCTCTCTAGGTGTCCCATAAGGCTTGAACTTAGGACCACTATTTTTATCCCTGTTTACCAACCAACTCCTCACCAAGTATCTGTGATGCAATATGCAGATGATTCTACCCTCATAAGGTCTGCCCCCACCATACAGGACCTCCACACTATAACCCAGAACTCATTTCTATCAGTAGAATCCTGGCTTACCAATTCTCAACTCATTCTAAACCCAAATAAAACCAGACTCCTCCTCTTCTACCCCTCAAGAATGCCTACAACACTCCCAGTATTCACCCTAGAGTCCAAAAACAAAACTATTATCACCCTAACCCTGATTAGCATCCTGCCATCACCCAGAATGATACCACAGTACAAGGACAAAATTATTGACTTCAACAATTGGCTAAGCTTCTGGTGTCATTCTAAGGGGATCCAGTATTTGTCTGCCTGGGACGACATGATCGACAGTCCACGATGCTTTGCCAGAGATGGCCTGCACCTGTCACCCTTAGGATTCCGGATACTGGCTAAGGCTCTTGCCACCCCTATAGTGCCTTTTTTAGGCAAGGTTCAAATGACAAATTCACCACCGTAACAGGTACAAGCAAGCAAAATCTGAGGGTAATGCTACTCAATGCTAGAAGTCTAAACCTCAAAATGCACTCACTCGAGGCACTCCTTAAAATGGAGAACATTGTCATCTGTGCAGTGACAAAGACCTGGTTCAAAGCTCCAGAGAGCACCCCTGCATTACCAGGCTTCAATTCATACCACACCTTTTGGCCACCTAACCCAGAAAGAAGCACTGAAGGCGGAGGCGTGTCCATATTCATTAAGGATATCCACACCTCCAGGCTAGTTGCACAGCATAATGCATCCGAGATTATCCAAGTGCAACTAACTCTGGGCAAGACCGCAATCCAAATTGTAGCTTGCTACAGACCCCCCACCATGCCCCAGGATTCATACTCCTGATTTCTTGATACACTGGAAAGTATTAGGGTACAACCCAACACCCTAATAATGGGCAATTTCAACTACCCCACCATTAACTGGGAAAACTACTCATGTACCAACTCTTTTGCTCAACGTTTTCTAGAATTCATAAATTCCAACGCCTTGGATCAAATTATTCACACCCCCACCAGGGGCAGCAATATCCTAGACCTGGTCATTACCAACATGGGAAACCGGTGTTCCACACCAGAGGTCAATTCCTCGTTGGTCATATCCGACCACAAGCAAATCAGCCTAGACATCCACATCCCACCCCCAGCCCCAATTAGGGAAACCATCGTAAAAAAATTCTCAAAAGCCAACTTCACACTTCTTAAGACAGAAGTGGCAAACTTCATGACACCCATGCAGACGGACAATAGAGGTATGACTGCCAAATCCTACACAAATGCACTTTATAAGCACTTACACGAGTGCATGGATCATGCTATCCCTAATAGAACCAAGATGTTATCCTCCAAAAAAAGGAAGCCAATCTGGTGGTCCTCTGCCATAAACAAACTCTACAGCAGAAGAAGGAAACTGTTTGCAAAAAAGAGTAAAATCCCATGACTGGAGGAACTCCCTGGCCAACCTCAGTAAGAAGCTGAGATCCCTCATAAAATCCTCCAAAGCTAGTTATGAAAACAAAATTGCCACTGACTCTAAAGACAACCACAAAGCATTCTATAGCTATGTCAAGAATCTAAATGGGAACACTCAGATCTGCTCTGAGTTACAGCATAATGGCACTAAATATATAGAACCAAATGATATTGCCAACATCCTAGCAGATAGGTTCAGTGCTAACTTTACCCCCCTCTCACCCCCTAGAAGGCCCATCTCTATACCGGAAGAATGCAAAGTTCCTATAATCATGGCTGCACAGGTAAAAAACACACTCTCCAAAGCCAAGAACACAGCATCCATGGGACCTGACAATATCAAACAAATGAAGCCAGCAGTTGTTGGTACCAGAGTACAAATAATTTATTCCATCATAACTGAGAGGCAAATCTCTCAGATGTCAAGTATACAGACCGGTTTCGGCTCAACAGAGCCTTCTTCAGTGAAAAAATATATATGTGTGCTCATGAATGCTCCAACACAGTATATATATATATCAAAAAATGACAAAAACCAATCACAATGTGTAATTAACAAATCATGATTAACAAATCACAATTGATCATTGAGACCAGGTGGAAACATTGCCCCAAGTCTTATTATCCATTTCCTCTCCTTTGAAGTCAGCATATCATGCCACTTTAATTTATCTTGACATTTACCCCTGATATAATCAATAATGCAAAACATAAAACTAGCTGTAGTATGTTTTAAACTGTGCTTATATAATGCATTATTACTACGCTTGTTTTTAATGTCACTGATATGTTCACCAATTCTGAGACGGAAAGCCCTAGAGGTCTGGCCAACATAAAACGCAGAACAAGTGCAGGTCACCAAATATATAACCCACTCTGAACTGCAGTTGGCCCAAAACTTGATCTCAAAATGTCAGGTGTGTTCTGACTGCTGAATTCACCAGTACATGAGACTTTGTTACAAAATTTACAGTGCCCACATGGAATACAACCGACCACTGGAACCCCTGTAAAAGTTGATTGAATAAAAACTTTGGAATCAGGCAAAGACTTCTTGTAATGGCTCAAATGTGACCCAATAGTACGTCCCCTTTTAAAGGAGAAAGAACATCTGTCCCTAAGAATATTGTGCAATCTATTATCCGCCAAAAGAATATTCCAATGTCTGTCGACAATTTTCATAAAGCCCCGAGTATTACGTCCATAAGTAGTAACTAACCTCAGCGGCTGCTGCACCCCATCTCGGTTATGATCTTTATAACGCAATAAATCAGTTCTGTCAAATTTTGAAGCCCACTGTTTAGCCATACAAACTGTCCCCGAACGATACCCCCTATCTTTAAATCTAGCGGCCAAATCATCACTAGTCTTAGCATAAGACCCTTGGCTGGAACAAATTCTCCTGGCTCTTAAAAATTGAGACTTAGGAATGTTCTGGATGATATGTTGTGGGTGGAAGCTGGTGGCATGCAATAAAGAATTATACTCTGGAAATTTTCTGAATAGGGTAGTAGAAAGAGTATTGTCCATATTCCTATGAATTTCAACATCCAAAAAAACAATTTTAGACCTGTCAAAACTCATCTTGAATTCAATACCCCATATGTTGTTTAGATAATCAAGAAATTCCATAAGATACTTGTCATCAGCCTTCCACACCAACCAACAATCATCCAGATATCGACGCCACATGTCCATCTCACACATGTAAATGTTATGGCTGGCGTCATAAATTATTATCTCCTCGATATATGCCATAAATAGATCTGCATAAATGGGTGCAAAAGATGCACCCATAGCAGTTCCCTTAATTTGCCAAAAGCATTTATTTTGATAGTAAAAAATATTGCTAGTTAGCACATATTCCGTGAGACAAACCAGAAAAGTATTAAAACCTGGTTTGTATAAACCAGATCTGACCAACCAATAGTCTAATGCTTGTAGGCCTGCCCAGTGTGGAATATTGGTATAGAGGGACGTGATATCAAGGGTGCATAATAACCATTCGGGCTCCAATTGTATGTCATTAATAATGTCCAAAAATTGTGTGGTGTCTTGGATTCTAGCTCTAATCAACCCTAATAATGGTTTTAAATGAAAAGTCAAATATTCAGATAAAGGTTCCGTCAAGGACCCATGTCCAGAAACAATAGGTCGGCCAGGGGGATTACTAACATGTTTGTGTATTTTTGGAAGCATATAGAGATACTGTTTTTTAGGGGACGAGACCATCAATTGTTCCTTGGTAGCCTGCTTAATTATACCCTCCTCTACTGCTGATGTAAGAAACTCATCAATCTTACGCTGTAAATTTGAAGATGGATCCAAAGGCATAGCCATATAATGATCCCTATTCTCCAGCTGTCTCATAGCCTCCCGATCATAAGAATGTTTATCTTGAATCACCACAGCCCCACCTTTATCTGATTGTGTAATCACAACATTTTTATTTTGAGCTAGCTCATCCAGACTACACACTTCATCCTTGGATAGATTATTGTAAGACAAAGGAAAATCCTTGTAGTAATAATGTAGATCATGTAATACATTCCTTTGAAAAACACCCACCAGTTGAGTCATAGGTGGACTAAAAGAAGATTTCTTAAATCTGAAATCCTGAGATTTATCACTACCACTATCAGCAAATAACAGCTTTAGATTTAGTAATCTACAAAAGTTAACTACATCCAAGGCTAAAGACTGTTCAGGTACAAAAAAACCTGGGACAAAGTTCAATCCTTTATTTAATAATTGACTCTGTGTAGTGGTTAACTCAGTAGAAGAAATATTATGAACATTAGAATGGACTATTACTGTGCTGTCATCAGTTTCAGTAGTGCCTCCTTACTTTGTTTTGGCGTATCCTTTCCTATGTTTCCGCCCCCCTCGTCTGTAAGTGCGGCGGAAGGGTGTGACAAATTGTCACGTTTTGCATTTGGCAAAACATCTAACTGGTTCTCCTCAAATTCACCCTCTGTATTAGATGAATTCTCATCACCTGAAGTGAAATTAGAAGATTCAGAAGTGTTCTTAAGAATAGATTTTGGTCTTTTTCTTTTTGGGGTAGAAAATCTCTTAATCCCCCTATCATACTCTCCAGGTACCCTAAACGAAACATTTTTAGAACTGTCAAAAGGTTTACCCTTTTCATAGTCCCCAACATCTCTAAAAAATTTTTTAATTTTCCTCTCTTTAAGTATCAATTCCATCTTTGAGAGATCTGATGTTAGTTTCTTGATCTGTGTTTGAAAAGAATCACAAGTTTCAAACTTACTAGCATCAACACATATTGTTTCCAAGTCTTTAACCCCTTTCTGTACTTTCCGTTCATAAAAAGCCGTCAGTACATCAACAAACTTAGAACTAGCCAACTGTTGAACCTGTCCCCAATCCTCTAATAATTTATCATCAATATCAGAGACCAAAGGTTGCACCTTAACTCTAAGGCCCCGTGGGGTGATATTTTTACGTTGATATGCTTTAAATAAACGTAAGTGCCAGACATTAGTCCTAACCATTTTCATGTTTTTACTAAGTAAGCCAAAAAACATGTCACATTCACTATTGGATGCACTAGAAGAAGAAACATGTGTAGAACCAAGTGGGCCCAAGCCAAAAACCGATAAATCATCCATATCGGATGCTAATCCCTGAATAAGAGGTGATAATGCCATAATTTAAAGCAGAGGACTCAATCACACAAAAAAATACGTATTGTAGGTAACCACTATTACCATACAACCACCACACAAGCATCAAAGTAACCAGGGGTGTCCACCAATAAATTCAACAATACTTTGTTGATATATGGTTTGGACCTGTTCATATGCAAAAAGAAACAAAGAAACCTAATACCATAAACAGTCATGAAGCACATAATCTAATGCTTCCCACTGTGTATAGGCTTGATAAATATAAACATTCATTGGTCTATACAAATACAATAAGCAGCCAAAAAATCAAAAAATCAAATTGATACACTGCGTATTTGCATAGACAAATATTAGAATGCAATGAACAAATAAGTCCAAAATCCAAAATCAAACATATAAAATGACCCCAAAAATTTACTGAAATGCAATCGTGGCAGTAGTCAAAATGACATATATATATATATATACATATATATGTGAACCGAGTCCAATGCACAAAGAATGGTAAGAATAATCAAAGCAATAAGGGCTCAGATAGTAACGGACCCTAAAACATAAATCATCCAAACACATACCTCTCCTACTTATCCTACCAATCAAATATCAACCCCATCAAATTTATAGAACAATGATGGATATGATATCAAAATAGTTGCCAGGCACTATTAACCAAGTGTCCAATAAGAACAGCATGGATGTAACTGAAGAGAACCAGAAGATGCAACCTGCAACCAGCACAGCATAAAGTCCATGAAACATATGTACATATATCATAATAACTGTGAAAAAAATAAATAATAATATCTGGTGAAAAATTCATACCCAATAACCACTATAAAAATAACACACATATAGAAAAAGGCTGTTAGATATAACATCTAAATGTTAACAACCCCAAAAAAGGGGAAGTCAACCTGTTGAAAAAATGCAAACAGATATACAAATTCAACTTTCTCAAGGCCACAAAATAACACACATATAGAGATAGCTGTTACATATAACCTGTTGCAAAAATACAAACAGATAAACAAATTCACCTCTCTCAAGGCCACAATAGTCCAAAGTCCAATCTCCAATATCCTGAAATCCCAAAAACCATGCACTGTCATGCATGTGTTAACCATAAGGCGATCCACAAACAACGGCGAACATCACCATATGAAAAAAATCCTTAGTTTGTCCATGAACAAGAATAACTGTCCACGTCAAGGAAAATACGCCGGACATCCAGCGATTCACCTCTGAAAAGCCGCTAGCCCATTAGCTTGAGTCTCCGTACATAAGGCAGCTAACCTCAGGAAACACGCCGAACGTCCAACTGTTCGCCTCCAAAAAACGCTAAGGCCCTGGCTTGGCTCTCCGTGGTGATACAGCAACACAAATTGAAAACAAGCCGGAAATAGAGTTACGTGTATCCGGCAATGCATCCACCAGCACAAAATCCCAACACTGTAACAACTGGGTTGAAAACTTTCACGAACCGACCAAAATTGACGAAAAATAGCTGAAATAGCTAGCGGAAACCAATAGAAGTCCCCAGCATCCAAAAAATGTAACCATAAATCCAAAAAGGATGCACGAAAGGACACTGCACGGCCAAAAAAACCACCACAAATTCAAACAAATGAAGCCAGCAGTTGTTGGTACCAGAGTACAAATAATTTATTCCATCATAACTGAGAGGCAAATCTCTCAGATGTCAAGTATACAGACAGGTTTCGGCTCAACAGAGCCTTCTTCAGTGAAAAAATATATATGTGTGCTCATGAATGCTCCAACACAGTATATATATATATATATATATATCAAAAAATGACAAAAACCAATCACAATGTGTAATTAACAAATCATGATTAACAAATCACAATTGATCATTGAGACCAGGTGGAAACATTGCCCCAAGTCATCCAGAACATTCCTAAGTCTCAATTTTTAAGAGCCAGGAGAATTTGTTCCAGCCAAGGGTCTTATGCTAAGACTAGTGATGATTTGGCCGCTAGATTTAAAGATAGGGGGTATCGTTCGGGGACAGTTTGTATGGCTAAACAGTGGGCTTCAAAATTTAACAGAACTGATTTATTGCGTTATAAAGATCATAACCGAGATGGGGTGCAGCAGCCGCTGAGGTTAGTTACTACTTATGGACGTAATACTCGGGGCTTTATGAAAATTGTCGACAGACATTGGAATATTCTTTTGGCGGATAATAGATTGCACAATATTCTTAGGGACAGATGTTCTTTCTCCTTTAAAAGGGGACGTACTATTGGGTCACATTTGAGCCATTACAAGAAGTCTTTGCCTGATTCCAAAGTTTTTATTCAATCAACTTTTACAGGGGTTCCAGTGGTCGGTTGTATTCCATGTGGGCACTGTAAATTTTGTAACAAAGTCTCATGTACTGGTGAATTCAGCAGTCAGAACACACCTGACATTTTTGAGATCAAGTTTTGGGCCAACTGCAGTTCAGAGTGGGTTATATATTTGGTGACCTGCACTTGTTCTGCGTTTTATGTTGGCCAGACCTCTAGGGCTTTCCGTCTCAGAATTGGTGAACATATCAGTGACATTAAAAACAAGCGTAGTAATAATGCATTATATAAGCACAGTTTAAAACATACTACAGCTAGTTTTATGTTTTGCATTATTGATTATATCAGGGGTAAATGTCAAGATAAATTAAAGTGGCATGATATGCTGACTTCAAAGGAGAGGAAATGGATAATAAGACTTGGGGCAATGTTTCCACCTGGTCTCAATGATCAGTTGTGATTTGTTAATCATGATTTGTTAATTACACATTGTGATTGGTTTTTGTCATTTTTTGATATATATATATATATACTGTGTTGGAGCATTCATGAGCACACATATATATTTTTTCACTGAAGAAGGCTCTGTTGAGCCGAAACCGGTCTGTATACTTGACATCTGAGAGATTTGCCTCTCAGTTATGATGGAATAAATTATTTGTACTCTGGTACCAACAACTGCTGGCTTCATTTGTTTGAATTTGTGGTGGTTTTTTTGGCCGTGCAGCGTCCTTTCGTGCATCCTTTTTGGATTTACCTGACAATATCCCAGGCTGCTTTCTACATGAACTACAGAATGAACTGGCACCCTACCTAAATACCATGTTCAATCATAGCCTCACCTCAGGCTTTGTACCCACTGAATGGCGCACCATGACAGTTATCCCACTCCACAAAGGGGGAGCCACAACGGACCCCGGGAACTACCGCCCCATTAACCTGACAAGCCTTGTCTGCAAGGCCATGGAACGTATCATTGTGGAACTCATAAACAAAGACATTGGTAATCTCCAAACTCTGGACCCTACTCAGTTTGGATTTCTAAAAGGCAGATCATGTCTCCTAAACCTGATTGACTTCTTTGAAGCAGTCACCAAAACCATAGATGAGGGTAAAATGGTTCACACAGCTTATCTAGATCTCACCAAGGCTTTCAACACCATCCCCACTCTGGAATTATAGATAAGCTCACTAAACTAGGTATAAATCCCTATGTCACAAGATGGGTTGCCAACTGGCTCACAGACAGAACCCACACTGTGAAAGTAGTGGATTCCAAATCCGACATCAGACCAGTGACAAGTGGAGTACCACGGGGTTCAGTCCTGGGTCCTCTCCTGTTTGGTATCTACTTCTCTGAAGTGCAGGAAAAGACAGAAGGTCTTTGGCTAACAAAGTTTGCAGATGGCTGCAAACTAGGTGCCATAATCGAAATGATAGTGATAAGAGACCTCGGGACACAGGTGGACAGTAGTCTCTCCTTTGATAATCACATTGCCACAGTGGTCAGGAAATCCTTCTACGTGGCTCATCTCATCACAAAAGGATTCTCATCCAGAAAAAAAGAGGTCATTGTTCCCCTCTACTCATCACTCATTAGACCCATTATAGAGTACAACGCCCCTTTTGGTATGTACCTCACAAGACATCTACAACAACTGGAAAGACCACAGAAATACCTCACAAAGAGGATTACTGGCCTCAAAGATGCCCTATGCAGACCGTCTCAATAAACTACAGCTTTACTCCATCGCATATCGCCTACTCAGGGGCGATCTCTGCCTAACATACAAAGCTATGTCAAACCCAGAGCTGTTGGACATGCTCCACTTAAAGAAATCCCAATCCCTCCGAGCTACACGCTCTAGGGACCTTAACCTTGTCACCACAATAAACAGAACATGCTGGAGGGATAGATTCCTGTCCCAGAGACTTCCCATACTCTGGAACAGACTACCTATCTATGTCAAACAGAGCTCCTCATTAGCACTCTTCAAGAAAAATCTTGATGATTGGATGGGAAATGGGAAATTCACCCCGGGGATCACTTCTGTGGGTCTGCTCGACAGGGGCACAGGAAAATAATTTTCTTGGATGGCGAAAGCCAGGGTACATTTTTTGGCTAGGCTTGTATGGGCCCTAGGGCCGATAGCCTATTACCTACCTATGAACCTATGAACCCCAGAGAGACATACCAAACTGTTAGGGGTTGAAATTGACAGCAATAAAAAAATTGAAATCCACATAGCCCAAACTATCAAAAAAGTTCATAAAAAATGAGGTCTCCTTTACAGAAACAAGAATTTTTTAACCAGATCTACAAAAGCTACCATTGCCCAGACACATCTCCCATCACCACTACTCTACGCCTCCTAACCAACCTACAGAAATCAGACCATACTAAACTAGACTCATGTTACAATAAAATAGCCAAACTCGCTGCAAACTCTCACTACAAAACATACCATTGCACAGCCCTTAGACAGCTAAACTGACTAGAACTTCCTTAGCTCCTCCAATACAAGCAATTAACCTTCACCCATAAAATACTCTATGAACCAGATAAAACCCCAGCCCTTCAAGATCTCATACAACCATACACCACCACTAGAACACTCTGTTCCAGTGACAAACTCCTAGTTAAATCCACCAAAGCTAACAACTCAGCTGGAGAATCCTTATTCTCTAACATCATTCCTAAAATCTGGAATAAAATACCCACTTCCATCACTTCCATCTGCACCATAGTATAATTAAAAAAATTCCTATTTACTCACTTAGAAAAATCCTAGCTTTTTTCTTGCTACCCACCCGACTAATTCTATATTCTCCACTTTTTATACACACCCTCTGAATTTCTTTAGATCTACACTGTACAGTACTATCCTCTTATGCCATCTTCCTTCCCTGTATATGCTTACTCCGTTAACTCAAATCATTTCAAGTCTTCCTCAAAAATATCATACTATTTTTTCTAATATATATGCTACTCTGCTACCTCAAATCATTTCAAGCCTTCCTCAAAAATATCATACTCTGCTTTCTAATATATATGCTAGTCTAGTTTGTATAATACCATATACTCTTTGATGTACCAATTGTGTTAAAATTGCTAAGGTGTCATCTCTTTCGCTTATTTATATTTTGCAATGTGTAGTTTCATTGCTGACCCGTACTCTGTAATTTTTTTATGGTATAATGTTTGTTTTTCATATTGTTGGAGCTTTTCTCCCTGGGCCTCTGCTGAAAATGGACCCGCGTCCAGTCTGACTTTCCTGGTAAACAAATGTTAAATAAATAAATAAATAAATCCAAAGACTGAGTATTTCTGATTCCATTTGACTTGCTGATGTGCAGTAAATCCATCAGTAATGGGTGTAAGATGCCTATACCAGACACAGGTCATCTTGTAGCAGTCTGTAGGATACAGAGTATAGTGACAGGCTTTGAGTCAGTCCATGTAGGATATATTGTAAACTCTTAGTAAGGTACCTCTATGGGCATTCCACTTGTTGCATGTGTCTTGACAGATATATCCCAAAGGGGGCATTATATTCAATGACTGGCCTAATGAGGGCTGAGTAAAGGGTACTTTTACTCCACTCCAATATTCTCAACTCACATACCTACATGTACACCCCCCATTTATCCCGTCTTCAACTTATTTGGGGCTGGACAACATACCAGGATGATTACTGGTCTGCCAGAAACATAACTTGTCAGACCTCCTACAAAGGCTGCACAGTATCAGCCTAAAACAGGCTTCATGCTGGATGAATTGAAGACAGCAATAGTCATTCCCTTACATAAAGGTGAGGCTTCAATGAACTGGAGTAATTATAGACCAATAAGCCTGATCAGACACATCTGTAATGCTAAGGAAAGGATCATTATGGGATTAATAAGAATATTGGTAACCTACAGAATCTTGAAGCAAGTCAGTTTGGATTTGTCAAGGGCAGATCCTCCCTACTTAACCTGGTTGAAAATTACAATATTAAAAATGTATATAATATTAATATTAAATATTATATACATAAATACTATATATATATATATATATATATATATATATATATATATATATATATATATATATATATATAGTTTATATATTATAATATTAAATAAACTATGAGAATTAAAATTTACATTTAGTTTGGAGAGTTAAATTATAATACTGGAGTGTGGGATGTCACTAAACCCCTTTGCAAAGTCTAGATATGTGGTGTGAATTATTTGCCCCATTCACTTTTTCAAAGGGGTTTAATGACATCCCACACTCCAGTATTGTAATTTAACTCTCCAAGCTAAATGTAAATTTATGTGCAACTCATTGGATAGCAAATTGGCTCACAAACAGAACACAGAAAATAAAAGTGGTTGGTCCTACCTCCTCCAAAAGACCTGCTATAAGTGGTGTGTTGTAGGGTTCAGTCCTTGGGCCACTCCTGCTTGGCTTTTAATTCTTGGATGTCTAAGCTGATGTTAAGGGTTTTTGAATGACCAAGTATGCAAATGACTACAAAGATGGTGTCCTCATAACCTCCCCAGGGACACCAGAAACCTCCAAGATGGCATGTCCCAAACAAATAGCTGGTGTCAAAGCCATGGACTGAAACTAAATGCCAAGAAATTAACAATCATATCCTTCAGCAAGCATGACTCCTCTTGTAACCATCAATTGACACAACCCCCCTGAAAAATGATCCCATAGTTAGAGAGCTGAGAACCTATGTTGACAATGAATTATTTGATCACCATGTATCAAGTACTGTAAGGAAGTCCTTTTTCATTGTACAGCTTATATCTAAAGGTATGGTGCCAGGTCCAGGGATGTAATAATTCCAGTGTACTCAGCATTCATTAGGCTGATCATTGAGTATAATGCTTCTTTTGGTATGCGCTTGTCCAAACATTTGTCAGAAATGGAATGACCACAACACTTCCTCACTAAGAAAATCAAATGCCTAAATCATACAAACTATGAGGACCACCTCAAAGCGTTGTCCCTGTTACTGATCGATGACCTCTGCCTCGCACATAGTACCTACACAGACAGTATCTTGTCAGACCTATTACCTGTTTACAAGCCCAGTGGTGGCAAAAACACCCACTCAAGGGATCTCGATCTCTTTTTCAACATACATAGAACATGTTAGAGGGACAGGAATGTATCACAGAAAATCCTGCTTCTATGGGACTGTGTTCCACTCTAGATGAAGCAAAGTACTTTTCTTTACTTTACTGACAAATGGAAGGGCAATCACAAATTCACCCCTGATTTAGCACCCTTGATCCTCACGCATGGAGCAACATGTAACTGTCCAAACATATGCTTGTTCTGCCCTTTTCTAGGCTATTTTTATACAAAATATAAGGGCTTAAAACTACCATGGGAATGTAAGGGTTCTTATGATCCTCACAGATCAAAAGCCTAAGTACTTATGAGCCTATGAATCTATCAGGTTACTGCAGTCATTAAAGACTTACATAGTGACAGAGCTGTGGAAGTAGATGACATCTGGCCAGAGTTTGCTATTTATTGTTGGGGCTGTAGTTAATTTGCCTTTTCAATGTTGAATGGAAAGTGGACAGTACGTATTGTTAAGCTGGGATGGTAGTTCCTATTTTCAAAAAAGGGGACAGGTAGGTATGTTCTAGTTGTACAGGCATTACATTTCACAATTTTCTTGTGAAAGTGTATGGTATTTTATGGGAAAGGAGACTCTGTCCAGCAGTCGAGCCTCTGATTCAGGAGGAACAATGCAAATTGTATTCTGGCTGTGGAACAGTGGATCAACTCTTGTCCTTGTATGGAGATTGATTTGGTTGTGGTAGTTTGCCAATCCTGTCTACATGTGTTTTGTGGAGCTGGAGAAAGAATACTAAAGTGTACCTTTGAATGGTTTGCAGGAGGTGTTACAAGAGTATGTGGCACCAGAGACACTGCCATGTGCTACTTGATCCTTCCATTTGTGGAGCCAGAGTTGTGTCTGTATTCTTGGCATTAAGTCAAATGCATTCAAGGTGAACTTAGAATTCCACCAGGGGTGTTTCTTGCCCTACCTTCTGTTTGTAAATTGGAAATATGGCAAGGTGCTGCTGACATTTAGAGATTACCCAGTTTGGGCATAGATGGTTGCATTTTTGATGTTTGCAGATGATGTTACTGTCTTAGCCTCAAGTGATCATGATCTCCAGCCTGCACTGGCATTTTTCACTGATGAATGCAAAGCAGTCAGGATGAGACTCAGTACCTCTAAATCAGAGGTCATGGTTCTTTTACAGAAGAGATTAACTTGCTATCTACAGGTGAGGGGGACTAGCTACATAAAGTGGAGGTCTTTAAATATATTGGGGCCTTGTTCACAAGTGAAGACAGAGAGGATCTGGAGATAGACCAGTGAATGTGTACTGTGCAAGCAGTACTGTATACATTGTACTAGACTGTACTGGTAAAGTGAAAACTGAGTACTAGGAAAAATTTCTCAATGTATTGGTCATTCTACATCCCTATCCTGACCTATGGCACTGAGCTGAAAGGATGTGATTGTGGATACTAGTGGCACTTCCCATAACAGACTGAATAGCTTGGCAATCTGGGAGGACCACAAAGTACAACCACTGCTCCGCTGAGTTGACAGGAGCCAGTTCAGGTAGCCTGGGTACCTTGTGAGGATGTCGCATGATCAACTACTCTGGGAGGTGTACCAGGAACAGTACAGTGAGAACAGGCATTTTGGTATGTGTGTCCCTAAGTCCCTTACAGCTTTTGTGAAGCTAACTGCTGTCTACAATGATTTAGTTAATACAAATTAGGTTGTCAAAGATGGAACTTCAGCCATATAAAAATTATTTTACTACATAAATAAGGCAGCATTAAACCTTACTGGACTGGGAGTTTACAAAATGAAAAGTTTGATTGTACAAGTAGTATATACCTATGAACCTATAATAATTAAAGCAATGAATGAAAGAAGGGCAGTCTATGGAGCTACCGGATTAATCTTACCTAAAATGTTTACTCCAAACTGAACTAGAAGTCTATGGAGCTACAGGATTAATCTTACGTAGAATGTTTACTCCAAACTGAACTAGAATAAACTGACACGTCCGCCTACCGAGCCCAGTATTGGCAGCTGAAATGCTAACATCTGCAGTGGGGAAACAACAAGGTTGCACAAGGCACAAAAAAATGAGACAGTTCAGTTTCAAAACAGTTCATATGACAGCAAAGGTTAGGAAAACAGAGTGTCTGGTTTTGCAATGTTATACCCTTGAACTACTAGTGTTTTGTTTTACGGAAAATAAGTGCAGATGTCAGCCAGCTGGCTCCAGTGACATGCAGACTGTAGGCAATTGGTTTTGTTTTACAAAGAAATCAAGTAGAAACAAACTTGAGATCACATTCATGTGGCTTAATGAAAATCTCACAAAATGGTTCACCATATCTACACACTGAAAGTATCTCAGCTAAAAAAAAACACTGCTGCAAAAACTAAACAAACAAAAGTTAATCCCCACATAACCTGATGCATCATTTGATATATGGGTAACTGGACTGGCCCTCAATCACTTTCATACATGACACATGACACAAATAGAAGACCAAACTTCATTCCTTTGTCTATTTTCTAAAAGGTGAATTTCAATGGGCCATAGAAAGCCTTGTTAATAAAAAAGATTCAAAAACTGATTTTATTATTTATTTTATTTGCTGGACATTTGTTTACCAGGATAGTCTGTCTGGTATGTATCAATTTTCAGCAGAGACCCCAGGAGAAAAGCACCGGGTATAGATCACATTTCACATTGTAATACATAGAGAATTTACATTTGTAACAGTAAATACCGAATTTTATTTGAAACACTAATATATAGAGCCAAATATTTACAGGATACAAATAAACTGAGTACACAGAGTCAAATATTTACATATTTTAGAGGCAACATGATAGGTGTGAATGAATGAAATAAGTTGTTGACATGAGAGTTTGATTGTTATGGGAGTGTTTAGTTTCAGATACACTAGTGAAGACTGACATGATGCGTAAGTATTGTGAATAGCGAGTTATATTGAAGGCAGTAAAACAAGAAGACCAAACAGGATAAAGTTTGGATAAGTATATCTTAGAGACAGATGGAGGTTATAATATACAGTTTTCATTAATGTACAATGCACAGTGATGAGTTTTTTATGTGACTATATTAGAATTTAAGGATTGTTAGGGGAACTATGAAGAAAATAAAGTGGTCACTGATATATTAAGAGAAATTTGATAGGAATGTTTTCATGGATAAGAGACAGAAAGTAGATCTGGGCTTACAGTAGGACAGTAGATGGTTATCCTGGTAAAGAGAAGGAGCAGAGCTATTCTTGTTTAAGTGGTCTTTTAGACAGAGTTTGTAGGACTGGTAAGAAGTAGCTGTTGTAATGATAGCAGGGAAGGAATTCCAGGCTTTAGCTATGGAGTAGGAGTAAAGGGAGTGACCTGCTGATTTGTTTGGTCTATTGCTAGTAAGTTGTGTTTGGTCATTTGATCATAGACCATGACTACAGAAGTATTTTTGTAGGGTTGCATTTACAGCAGTACACATGTCAAGATAGTTAGTGATCTTATATGCAGTGAATAATATAGCAATAACCCACGCCTGGGTGTGGGTAATGCTAAATTTACCCACGGTTGGCGTGGTTTGGTCCCGAGGGCGAAGCCCGAGGGACCAAACAAAGCCAACCGTGGGTAAATTTAGCATTACCCACACCCAGAAGTGGGTTCTTGCTATTATACCATGACATTATTTAAGAAAAGAAACTATTACTTTTCTTAAATAATGGCATAGTATAATGCCTGTTTACTGCCCTTCCGCAGATGTCTTGGCATCCGCGGCAGTTCTGATGTACTGCGCGCCTGAGCAGTACATCAGAGCTGTGGGCAAAAGCAACGGAGAAAGCAAGATCTCCGTTGCTTTTTTTAGTGTCTCGCTATGTTAAATGAGTTTAACATGGCGAGACAGTTTTAAAATAAGCAACGGACATCTCCGTTGCTTATTTTAAAACTGTCTCGCTATGTTAAACTCATTTAACATAGCGAGACAGTTTTAAAATAAGCAACGGAGATCTTGCTTTCTCCGTTGCTTTTTTTTTAAACACTGCCTCGCTATGTTAAATGGGTTTAACATAGCGAGACAGTGTTTAAAAAAACGAGTTATACTAATGGAAAAAAGTCCGGGCGACCGGACCTTTTTCCATTAGTATAACTCGATTTACAACGGGCACGCTGGCCAATCAGCGTGCACGTTTTGGGGGGATCATGGTATAATATAGCAATAACCCACGCCTGGGTGTGGGTAATGCTGGATTTACCCACGGTTGGCATGGTTTGGTCACGGGCGGCCCGGTGGCCAAACAAAGCCAACCGTGGGTAAATCCAGCATTACCCACACCCAGATGTGGGTTATTGCTATTATACAATGACATTACTTAAGAAAAAAAATAATTAATTTTCTTAAATAATGGCATTGTATAATGCCTCCTTGCTGCCCTTCCGCAGCTGTCTGGTACTCTGCGGCAGTTCTGATGTACTGCGCATGCGTATGCCTACAGTATGTAAAAAGAAACTGTTTCGCTATGTTAAATGGGTTTAACATAGCGAGACAGCTTTAAAAAAAGCAACGGAGCCGTTGCTTTTTTTAAAGCTGTCTCGCTATGTTAAACCCATTTAACATAGCGAAACAGTTTGTAAAAAGCAACGGAGAAAGCAAGATCTCCGTTGCTTTTTACAAAGTGTCTCACTATGTTAAACTCGTTTAACATAATGAGACAGCATTAAAAAAAGCAACAGAGAATGTCCATTGCTTTTTTTAATGCTGTCTCGCTATGTTAAACGAGTTTAACATAGCGAGACAGTGTGAAGCAATGGAGATCTTGCATTCTCCGTTGCTGTAAAAAAAAAAAAAAAAGAGTTATAGTAATGGAAAAAGTCTGGGCGACTGGACCTTTTTCCATTACTATAACTGTGATTTACAACGTGCACTCTGACCAATCAGCATGCACATTTTTGAATATTAATGGGGGGGAGTTGTATAATTGAGTATATTTTAGGTAGCTGGGTAGTTCTAGCCGGTTAAGGGCTTTTAATGTAGTACGTTGACTGGTACAGTATGGAGCACTAGTTGCAAATTTAGCAGTTTTATTATAACATTGTTCCAGTTTCTAAATATTTGATTTTTGGAGATTTGTGAGAATGGGGGCACCACAGAGGAGAGGAGGAAGGAGTCACGTTTTTGCTAGTGTGATTCTAGAGGTGGAGATAAGGAATTTCTAGCTCTGTAGAGTAGACATAAATTTTATGTGTTTTTATGCCATTTTGTATGTGGTAATCAAATTTATGATTGTTGTCTATTATCATTCCTAGCAGATTAGTTTGCGAGGTTATTTCATTATTGGTGCTATTGAGGGAACATATTTTGAAACTGTTTTTTTTTTTCATGTGACTTTGCTGGGGGAAAAATAGTAGTAGTTTGGTTTTGTTGGGATTAAGCATACGCTGATAGTTTTGTAATAATTTTTCTGTGGCAGTGAATGATTCCTGAGTAATTTGCTGTAAATGAGTTGGATTGTTTGATGAGCATATAACTGTTGAAATGCTGCCATATTGTATAATGGAGGTATGTTGTGTGCATGTATGGAGTGAATTGGTAAGTATATTAAACTATAAGGATTGAATCTTGTGGGCTGCTTTATTTAAAGGAAGAAGGGGGATATAGTGTTCTGCCATTTTACTGACTGGAATCTGTCTTTGAGACAGCTCTGAAACTAGTTTAAGGAATTTGCCATAAGGCCTAATTATGACATTTCTGTTAGAAGCTTTGTGTGGCTAACAGTATTGAAGGCCTTTAATAGAAATAGGTATAATTCAGATACTGTATGCATTTGTCACTATCCCTGGCTTTATTGACTGTTTCCGTGAATAAAAATAGAGCTGTATTAGTACTATGGGATGGTCAGAAACCACGTTGCATAGAGGTTAAAAGTTGTTCCTGTGAAAGCTATTGTAAACGTTGCTTATGGACACATTTGTCCAGTAATTCTGAAAGTGGGGATAGTATTACTATTGGCCTGAAGTTTGTGATATCAGTTGAATTACCCCCTTTGCGGAGAGGAATGATGTGTGACTTTTTCCAGAGCTTGGGGACATACGTTTCTTGTATAGATTTGTTTATGAGATTGGAAATGGTGTAGGCTATGCTATCAGCTGCTAGTTTAGAAATTCATTAGGTAAATTATCTGCAGAGGTAGAGCATGCTTTTAGCTTGCTTAGTGATAGTGGTTGCAGGCACTGTCTGAAGGCTAAATGTAGAAATAGTTTGGGCTTGTTTAGTTGAGTCAAGCTAGGTTGAGTTAAAACCCTTTGTAATAGATGATATGCTATCTATAAAATAGTTATTAAATTGCGTTGTAAGATCTAGTGCAATACTATTTGGAGATGGGTTGAGATTATGTTTTGTCTGGGTTGTAGTATTTTGTTGATTGTTGAAAAGAATTTATTGGGATCTGTTTTACTACTATTCTGGAAATTATTATTATAGCAAATGTTTTGTCTGAGGTTATTTATTTTTTATTTTTTTGGGGTTGTATAGTATTTTATATTGTGGGAGGTTTTGTATTTTTGTCAGTTTTTCTGAGCTTTGTCTCTGTACTATGTCAATTTTCTAGTAGTCTTAGTTAACCAGGGTGCATCATTTACTTTTATTACTTTGTTTCTTGGGGGTGCTATCTTATTAAGAATGATGAGGAATATTGAATTATGTCATTATTGCTTCATCTAAGAGTATGGATTTTAGTATGTTTCAGTTGAATGACGAGAGCATTGCATTGAATGTGTCAAGGTTAAATTTACATAAGTTCCATATAGTTTTTACTGTGTGCTATTTAGGGATATTTTTTATATATCATTTAGTATAGACTGGAGAGTGGTCACTGAGATAATTAGGTAAGGTAACAGATTCACAAAATTTATTGGGGCCAAATACAAGAATCTAGTCCAGTCCAGTAAAGAACTTGAGTTTTTAGGGAAATAGGATGGATCCTGTATGAGTTGTTTAAAGCCAAATAAGCTGATACTAGATTTTGGGATAATAGATGTAAGTTCAATCCAGTTTATATTTATATCTCTTAGTATTATTGTTTCATAAGGGATATTACTTGAGGTCCATTATAGGATTTCTTCTACTAGACTGATACTGTCACTTGGGGAATATACAGCATGATTATACATATTTGCTTTTGTTTATTTATTTTTAGGAGTGTAATACGAAGTTTAGTTTTGTTGAATTGTGGTATAGGAGCATTATATGGGGTTAGATTGTAATGGTTTGTAAATATTAATGTGACACCACCACCTTTTCTTTTATTGCAATTGTTTTGTATTATATTATAGCCAGATGGTAGACTTTCAGTATCACTGATGCTAGGCTATAGCCACATTTCAGTTATGGCCAGGATACTGGATTTGTGGCAAGCAATCCAAGCATGCAGCTCAGTAATTTTGTTTCTTATAATTATGACATTTATGGTTCATAGGTTCATAGGTTCATTCTAGGCTATCTGCCCGAGGGCATTTACAAGCCTAGCCGATAGTTTTGTGGCTTACGCCACCCCTTTAGTATGGGGAACTATACCCATTATTTTGCTGTGCCTCTGTCGAGCAGTGACACTGAGGTAATCCCTGGGGTATATCTGCGATCTCCCATCCATTGGTCAAGATTTCTCTTGAACAAGGCCAGCGAGGTGCTCTGCCTCACATATACCGGGATTTTATTCCACAGCATAGGGAGTCTTTGGGTGATGAATCTATCCCTCCAGCACGTCCTATTAATAGCCGTGTCGAGGTTTAAGTCTCCCGCCCTTGTGGCTCTGACGGATCTAGATTTTTTGAGGTGAAGCATATTCATCAAATCTGGGTTTGACATGGCCTTGTATGTTAGGCAAAGGTCACCTCTGAGCAAGCGGTGCGACTGAATAGAGCTGGAGTTCTTTCAGTCGGGCAGCATAGGACAGATGTTTGAGACCCTTTATCCTTTTGGTGAGGAACTTTGTGGCCTCTCCAGCTGCTGCAAGTGTCGGGTCAGATACATTCGAATGGGGCATTGTACTCAATCATTGGTCTGATGAGTGATGAGTATAGGAGACTATGACCTCCCTTGATCTAGATGAGAATCCCTTCATGATAAGGTGGGCAATGTAGAAGGTCTTCCTAACTACTTTAGCTACATGGGTGTCGAATGACAGACTACTATCAACCTGGGTCCCCAGGTCCCTGATAACTTCTTCTGTGCTCAGTGGATTGCCACCTATTTGGTAGCTAGGGGTAACCTTGTTTTTCCCGAAGGGTATGACTATGCATTTTTTGGCATTTAACTTTAGGCCATGGCTCTGGCACCAGTTATCTGTTTCTGTGAGACCCTTCTGAAGGATATCTGTGTCAGATGTGTTTTCTACTATGGCCCAGTTTGCAGTCATCTGCAAACTTTGTCAGCCATAACCCTCCTGTGTTTGCTTGTACTTTGGAAAAGTAGATGCCAAACAAGAGTGGGCCCAGGACTGAGCCCTGTGGTACACCACTTGTGACAGGCTTTGAGTCTGACATGGCGCCAGCAACTCTGACCCTGTGGGTTCTGTCACTCAGCCAGTTTGCAACCCATCTTGTGATGTATGGGTTAACATTTAAGCTGATGAGTTTTTCAATGATACCCGAGTGGGGTATTGTATCGAAGGCCTTCGCCAGATCGAGGTAGGCTGTATGGACTGCCTTTCCCTCATCAATGGCTTTGGTGACTGTTTTGAAAAAGTCAACCAAGTTTAGAAGGCATGATCTGCCTTTGACAAAGCCAAACTGGGATGGATCCAAAGTCTGCAAATTCCCTATGTCTTTATTTATGAGGTCCATTATGATCCTCTCCATGGCTTTGCAGATAAGGCTTGTCAAGCTAATGGGCCGGTAATTTCCAGGGTCGGTGGAGGCACCGCCTTTGTGAAGTGGGACCACAGTTGCAGTGTGCCACGCCCTGGGTACGTATCCAGAGGTAAGACTATGATTAAACAGCTGTCCTAGCTATGGGTTTAATTCCTCATTGAGTTTGTGGAGCACACAGCCGGGGACACCATCAGGTCCCATGGATGCTGTGTTTTTTGCTTTGGAGAGAGCAGTTCTCACTTGGGCGTTGGAGATGTTTGGGGGGCTGCAATCGCTTGGTATAGATATCTCTCCTTTTGGGGAGGGGGAAGTTTGCACTGAACCTGTCAGCCAGTATGTTGGCAATGTCTGTAGGATCAGTAATCTTCACCTCATTTTGAACTAGTTCTGAGCATATCTGGGAGTTTCCTCCCAGGTTTCTAACATAGCTAAAGAAGGCCTTATGATTGTCTTTTGAGTCTTTAGCTATTTTTCTCTCAAAATTTGCTTTGGATGATTTTATGAGAGCTCTTAGTTTTTACTTATAGTGATCAAGGGTGTCTTACCTTTTAAGGATTTTGCTCTATCTTGTAGTAGCTTCCTCCTTTTGTTGTAGAGTTTGTTTATGGCTGGGGTCCACCAGACTGGACGCTTGCCTTTGGTACAAAGAGTCTTTGTTTTGCTTGGGATTGCCTTATCCATGCAGTCCTGCAGGTGCTGGTAGAAGGCATTTGTAAGTGATTCAGCGGCTTGAGTACTGTTTTCCGCCGGCTCGGGGGCCTTAAAGGAGACCACACTAGTCTTTAGAAGTGTGAAGTCGGCTTTCGAGAAGTTCTTAACTGTGGTCTTTTTTATTTCAGGTGGGGGTGGGATGAGGAGCTCAAGTGTAATTAGTTTGTGATCTGATCTCACCAGTGAGGGGTATACTTCCGGTGTTGAACATTGTGCTCTCATGTTTGTGATGATGAGATCAAGTATGTTTTCTCCTCTTGTGGGGATGGTGACTAGTTGTTCCATGGCATTTGAGTTTATGAATTCCAGGAACTTTTGGGCTAGGGTGTTTGGGCTTGAGTAGTGTTCCCAGTCTATATTAGGGTAATTGAAGTCACCTAGTATGATGGTGTTTGGTGATACATTTATCCCCTCTAGTGTTTTCAGGAAGGCCATGTGAGGTTCCTGAGTTTGTGAGGGTGGCCTGTAACATGCTACAATTTGCAGAGCAGTCTTGCCTATGGTTAATTGCACCTGGATGGTCTCCGATGCATCGTGCGTTGCCACCAGTCTTGAGGTGTGGGTGTCCTTGATGAATATGGATACCCCCTCCTTTCTTGGTATTGTCCGGATTTTGGGGCGGAACGCATGATAAGAGGTAAAACCTGATAGTGCTGGGGTGCTCTCAGGAGCCTTGAACCAGGTTTCTGTCACTGCACAGACATCGATGTTCTCCATACTGAGAAGGGTCTCGAGTGCGTGCATTTTGAGATTTAGACTTCTGGCATTGAGCAGCATTACCCTTAGTTTTTCCTTTTTGTGTTCTAGGGTGGTAGGTTTAGAATTTGAGCCTTGCCTAAAAAGGCACTATGGGGTGGCAAGAGCCTTTGCGAATATCCGGAATCCCAGGGGTGACAGGTGCAAGCCGCCCCTTACAACGCAGCGTGGCTTGTCCAGCATGTCATCCCAGGCAGACAGACATTGGATCCCCTTTGAATGACACCAGAGTTTAAGCCAATTGTTAAAGCTGATCATCTTATCTCTGTATTGTGGCATCATTCTTGGTGAAGGTAGGATACTGCTCAAGGTCAGGGTCATACCTGCCTGGGCTACATAATCAGAGAGCTCCTCAATGTCTCTTTTCATGTAGTCCAAGGAGGTACGTCTCAGGTCGTTTACACCAGCGTGGACAATGACTGAGTCGTATTTGTACCTGCTGCTGAGAGACCTGAGTGCTTGCGTTATGTGGCAGATTCTAGCGCCCGACAGGCAGCTTACTGTGACCTTCTCCTTACTCAGTCTGGTGGCGGACGTCAGTGTGTCTGACTATGGAGTCACCAATGACTAGTGTGTCTGGCATTGTGTTTGGCCTTAAGGGCTGTGACTGTTTGACACTCTGACTGTGAGGTCTATGTGTTGCAGGTGTTGTGTTCTGAGGTGGTGGTTGTTTGGGTGTCTGCTTTGGTGGCCTCTGCTGTTTTGGTAGATTTTTGATCAGAGCCGCCGAGTATGTCTTTGTGTGTTTATGTGTATGATTTGAGGTTGTGATGGTACTATGTGAGACTGGGTCTATAGTGTGTGTGGTAACCTTCTCCTCCTGACTGGTCTTGCCAGTCCTATGTTGAGAGAGCTCAGCCTCCAGTTTGGCCGTATAGTTGCATCTCTCGCATGTATTTGTGTTTTGTGGGAGGAGGAGAGGGTTGTCTGTGTACATGAGGCAATTGTAACATTGCCTCAATATTCCCAGGTTCACCAGCTGAGCAGGAGAGGACACTAGCAACTGATCCCTCGACATGCTAGAAGGACTAGACAAAAACTTTAAAAGAGATTCCGGGGACGTGGGTGACCGAGAAATGGGGGTTTGCCTTTTGGGGTGCTATCTATAAGAGTGCCGTATCAAGGTAATAAGTACTGTAGGAGCAAGTGCTAGGTTTAACAGATAGAGAAAAGTCTACTTGGAGTCAAGTAGAGATGATCTTTTAGGTATTAGAGAAAGTGCTAGTAACAGGGATGCTTAAAGGTAAGATTGAAAAGAATGCACTCTGCAGTGTGCACTAGAGAAGTTAGATATGAAAGTAGGTAACTTGAGTTTTACCTGTTTAAAAGTTAAGGTTTAGTGGAGAGTTACTATTTTAAAACAGCAAGATGGACTGAAAGGGGTGGTTACTTTTGTATTTTGGTACTATGAAATACTGTAGGATGGCCAATAAATTTAAATAATTGAAGGGGTGGGATTTCAAAAGTGATGGTTTTGTGATTACTCACATAAGCCAGTGAAAGTAGAGAGAAATGAGATATATGGTCAGATTAACATAAGAGGCGGGCAACTAGAAAGACAGTGGTATTTAACAAGACAACTTAAATGGGTGGGAGGGAGGGAAAAATTCTGCCTGACTCAGAACAGAGAGAGCTGTGGTCTCTTTTGAAGTTTTAATATGCTGTTAAAACAGAATGCAAGCAAAACACAAGGTAAAGAAAACAAACTACAGTATTCAAAATATAGAAAGGCAATACAGAAATACAAAAAATAACAGCAAACTAACCTTTCCTTCACAGCAAAGTGTAGCAGAGTCTGGATGAGCCTTTCTGGTAAAGAAAATTAACTGGTTAGTAAGCGGTGAAGGTTGTGTGGTTTGTGTGGCATAATTTTTTCTGTTATATTTATCTGTGTGGTGATTGTCAAGTCCAGGATTAGGATGAATATCTCCATCAACAAGGATTGTTTTGATATTGTATAGCTATTGTATATACCTGACTTTGGGTAATTTGCTGAGGGGTATGTTTTTTGGTTGTTTTTGGGGTGTACCGAGTAGTTTAGATTTGTAAAAGAGGTAAGGAGTGTCCTGGAAGAGACTAACTACTATTCTTTGGGTGTTTATAGGATTTTATGGGTTGAAGTCTAAAACCTTAGTTGATGAGATGATGTTTGTAATTGTGAGATTTTGGTAATAGGTAAGAAAGGTGAGGCTAAGAAGAGTGCCTAAAGTAAGACTAGGTAGAAGCATTATCAATTAGTAAAATGTTGGTATTTAGTGCAGTGTATTAGGCAGAGGGATATTAATTTGGTACTTTCAGAGTGTATGCTAATTGAGTTGAATATAGATATATTTAATGATGGAATAAGACTTGTAATGTGGAATGACCAATTAGGAAACTAGAGATTATGTAGCTTTGACAGAAGAATTAGGGAGACAATTGTCATTTAATGAGGGTGGTAATTGGTTAATTAGTTGAGGCAGTGTGGAGCCTAGGTTAGTATAAAAGTAGAGGTAGTGGGGTGGGTGGAAAATGGGGGGTGGGTAGGGGATCGAAGTGGAGCCCAAATGTAGCAAGGGCAGAATGGAACAGTCCACACTTACCTACCAGAGGTTTTGTTTAAAACATTTATCTGTGAGCTACAGCCTCTGACAAGGTAAGATATAGTAATATAGACTGTTGTTTCAATTGTAAAAGTTTATTTTGTTAATGTCTAGTAGTTATACTTTAGTTTGAATAGGGGAAGATATTCACTTTTGAATTCTGAGCAGGGCTACAACCAGAGTTTAGAGAAATATCATTATCTGCATTAAATTACTGCTAGTTTAAGTATAGAGTAGTTGCTACAACTTGTACTAGAAGTTATAGTTTAGCAAGATGGTTATATTTTCCTTTTTTTATTTTTAAATAAATTTCTTGGTCAAGGGTATATTCCTCAGTAAAGCAGGATCTAAATAGAATAGTATGGGGGGGTCTGTAAGTGTGAGCTTCTACTCAGGTATCTTAATAATAATTTGATTAAGAGTTATTCGGTTAAGTTATAAAATGTCGGTTTAGTCATACTTTACAGTATGTATTCCATTTGGGGGCTTTCTTAGTTTGGAGAAGTTTCTTATCACTGTGGTTTCCTTCAATTTCCAGAAGTGGGGAGATGAAGCACTTAATATTTATTTTGAGGCTGAGCTGTATCAGTTTACACTATGCATGTCATCTGTGGGCTTTCTTAGTTTGGAGATATTTCTTATCACTAGGATTTCCTTAATTTTCCAGAAGTGGGGAGATAAAGCACTGTAGATTTCTTTTGAGGCTGGGATGTTTCAGTTTCTTTTTCTGTGGAATCAGTGTACATTACAAAGAGGGTGTCTGAGAAAATAGCCACAGTTCAAGGGGAGAAATGTAAAAATGCCACTTCATCTGCAGAGGAACTAGTCACTTATTCCATATTAAGTTCTAATTGTTGTTTTTGTCTGTATACATAATCCACAGGATTACTTGGAATTTTTCAGCAAACTGGAGGACACTGTAAAGGACATTGGACTGGAAAAGGTTAGTTTATACTCCAAACTCCAAAAAGGACAACAGTATAAAAGAATGTTCAAATCATTGAACAATTGCACTTATTTCACATACTAACAAGGTAATGCTTATATTCCTGCAAGACAGACTTTAGTAGCATATTTATTTTATTTATTTATTTATTTTATTTTTATTTTACATTTGTTTACCGGGCTAGTCCAACTGGATATAAATCCCTTTTCAGCAGAGGCCCGGGGAGAAAAGCTCCACAGTGATCAAAACAGACATTGAGTTTCATAATAAAATACAATTTTGTAGGAGGACACAAAC
The DNA here is from genome assembly GCF_019279795.1 of Protopterus annectens. NCBI lineage: Eukaryota > Metazoa > Chordata > Ceratodontiformes > Protopteridae > Protopterus > Protopterus annectens. The sequence goes on from NC_056729.1 coordinate 1,528,161,555, forward strand.
ATGGAAGGCCAAAGTATTGATACAATTAAATTGGCTAATTAGAAGAAAAGCAAATAATAGAACAGGTAGGTTAATTATGACAGAGTTCAGTAGGAGGTATAAAAGGTAGGATCTGGATATATAGGAAAAAAGAATAAGTTAGTGGGCCAGCCAAGAAGGAAGGCAGTGATCAAAAGATTTAGTCTGGTTTAGTGCATGGACATAACCAATGAGAGCTAAAGAATAATTTAAGGTTAGTTTTGAATTGGTTGAGAGAGGTAGCTAGTCTTAGGTTATTTGGTAGGGAATTCCATTGTTTTCCTATGGAATTGGCATAGAGAGCATCGCCCCTGAGTTATTAGATTTAGTTGTTTGTACCATGAGACAATTAGAGGAACGAAGACTAGTTAGATTGGAATAGGGGGTTAAAAGTTTGGACAATGAGGGGGGTTTTTCTGGTTCTTTGATCACTTTAAATGCTTCATTAAGTTGGTTAAACTTAAGAAGATTGGGGAGTTCTAACCAGCCTAGTTTTCTTAGGTTAAGGCAATGGTGAGTCTGATGCGGTTCACCAGTTACGAATCTGGCAATGTGGTTGTAAGCTACAGAGAGTTTGTTGAGCTCAGTTTTTTTGAGGAAGGAGAGTACTGGAGAGGCGTAAAGTAGGGTGGAGAGAAGGTGAGTACGTGCGATAGTTAGTTTAGTATGGGGCATAAGAAAGTTCTTAATTCTATACAAGGAACCAAGTTTCTTGTTAACTGTTTTTATAGTTTGGCTGATGTGAATATCAAATTTGAGCTTATGGTCAATTGTGACACCTAGTAATTTGGTGTTGGTGACAGGCTCAATGATGGTCCCATTAGTGGACTGAACATGGAAGGTCATATTGTTAGGGAGTGGAGGGTATAGCCCTAAAGAAGAGGCTAAAGTGGGGAGAATTAGTAGTAGGTTAGTTTTTTTCGGGTTTAGGATAAGTTTCCGTTTAGTAAACCATTTTTCCACTTCAGTAAGGCAGTGTTGGGTGGTTTTCTGGAGGTTATTGAGAGAGAGGTCAGAGCAAATCAACGTGGAGTCATCTGCATATTGAATGCAGGTGGCTTTAGGAATGACTGTGTGGAGGTCGTTTATGAATACAGAGAAAAGAAGGGGGCCAAGTATGGAACCTTGGGGAACTCCTATTTTATTAGGTAGTAGGTGGGATAGTTTACTTTGCCACTGGACAGCCTGTTGTCTACCAGAGAGGTAAGCATTAAACCAGTTTAGGGCTGGTTTATCAAGGTGAAGGTTATCAAGGGTTTGTAGTAAGAGTTGATGATTGACCATGTCAAAGGCTTTTGACAGATCAAGAAATAGGGCAGAAGTAATTTGTTTGTTGTTACGGTTGCTGTTGATTGTGTCAACAAAGGATAGGAGAGCAGTGGTAGTACTATGATGAGGACGGAAACCATGTTGAGTTTTGGACAAAAGATTATTTAGCGTGAGATAATGTAGGAGTTGTTTGTGAGCACATCTTTCCATTAATTTTGCAATAGGTGACAGTATTGCATATCCAGTGAGAACTGCCAGATGTACAAGCTGATTTTAGAAGGGGCAGAGTTACCACAAATCAAATATCCAAGATCTGATGGATAATAGAGAAAACAAGGGAGTTCCAGAAAAAAATATTTACTGTTGTTTTACTGACTACTCTGTAGCCTTTGATTGTGTGGACCTTACAATGGCTGTCATTTCTTACAGAAATGGGGATTCCAGATCACTTTACTTGCCTCCTGTGGATTCTGTATACAGAGCAAGAAGTAACAGATCAGAATATGGAGTAAGTGACTGGTTCAAAAACGGGGAAGGAGTGCAACAAAGCTGTCTGTTGTCCCCATCTTTATTAAATGTATGCAGTGAATATATCCTATAAAAGTGGTAAGTTACACAAACCAATTATTTGACTCAAAATTGTTGAGAGAAATATAAACATCCTCAGATATGTATATCAAACCACTTTGATAGCTGAAAGTGAAGAAGAGAAGAGGCTGTTGATGAAGGTGAAATTGGAAAAGGCAAAATTTAGCTTGCAACTTAAGATAAATAAGTAGTAAAACTATGTCACCTTGCCCAGTCAATTCTTTGCAAATAGACAGTGAAGATGGTGAGATAGTAACAGCTTTTATTTTCCTTGGCTCAAAGATCTCTGCAAATGGTAATTACAGTAAAGAAATTAAAAGATAATTGCTTTTTGGAAGGAACACTAGGGCTAAGCTAAATAAGATATAATAGAGCAAAGTCCATACTTGGGATTCAGTAACAATTGTGTAGGCTTTGTCTGTGAGCTATGTAAATTTTGAGAATCAAACCTGTGGCTTTTCCTAAGTCTACAATTGTCAATTATGCTCAACATATCCTCAAAGGTAGGGATGACAACAACAAACGTTAAGATGCATAAATGTGTATAGCCTTTGAAACTCTGTACACTTCAGATGTATCGTTGTGTTTCCAGTAAGGATGAAGACTGTGTAGGAGAGTGAAAATATGATGAGGATTCAAGAAGAATACTGTTTGACAACATATGTGGCACACTTACATGCATAATATTAAGATGTGAAAACATTAAATAAATGTATGACATATGTCTGGATTTGAACCCTTGACAGTATAAAAAAAGTGTACAGCCAGGAGGATTATCTCAGATTAATACATAGGAAAATGGTACTTCTTTAGTTGAACTGACACATTTGAAGGAAAACTGACAACAGATTCAAGCAAGTGAAAATGTTGGCATCAGCCTTTATCACTGTAACATCCTATAAGATGTATATGACATCTATCAGCCTTATACATATGCTATATGAAATGTCTCACAATAGTACCAGTATCAGTTTGCATTTCTGTAGAACCAACAAACAAAAAATCCCAAAAGGGAAAAACGAAGAAGTAGCAGGTAATAAACAGCCACTGAGAATGAACCAAATGCATGGTGAGGCATTACAATAGTATAATTATCAATTTATATACTTATATGTTTATACAATATATATATTATAAATATATATTATATTATACAATATTAATTTAAGGTGGAAAAAGTTTTTTTAAAATGCGTGGCATAGCTGAATCATCATATTTATTTATTTATTTTAAAGGAATTTTATTGGTTGATGTATTTTTAACTGCACCTATCATTGTGGGGTTGGGTACTTTAAAGATGTTTTTTTGTTCACTGTTTAAATAACTCTGAAGAAGCTAGTATTGTTCTGGTGAAAGCGCTAAGTCATTTGTTATTAAAGCTGTTTGTCTGATCGTTTGCCTCACCATTCATTTGGTTCGTTCTCAGTGGCTGTTTATTACCTGCTGCATTTCTGTAGAGCAGTGGGGCTAAGTACATTTGCATAACACGAGCCATGCTTCTGTGGCTGAAATTAAAATCTTCATTATTTGTCATAAGATGTGAAATGACATTTACCATCACTCACCATTGGCGCACAATGCCAAGCTTCGCACAAAAGCTGAGGGCACTAAATGAGGAAGAGAGTTTGGGAGACAGGGATAGAGACATAGGAAGAAATTTGCTTATGATCCATTTCTGCCCATCTTTATGTTCTGTTTGTCATCATAATTATTCAGTCATTTTCAGTGCAAGACAGTGTTCCCAACAGAAAGAAAGTCTATTAATACACCAGCAGGATAATGGCATGTTAGGAAAATGTGTATCTGACAGCTGCACACAAAGGAGTAATACAAAACATTCAGTAACACTTTGGCATACATCTGGATTTGAACCTTCACAGTATTCCAAAACAAATCTGAAGAGAGGAGTATTATCTAACCACACCACATAGGAACTCCTATGTCACAAAGTTCAAGTATGACAACAGATTGAAGCAAAGAAGAATGTATCAGTCTTTATTATACTCATAACAGTTGTAAAATTTCATAATGTGTACAGTACATGCAGTAGCATAAAAAATGTGAAACAGTAGAAAGTGATGATATAGAAGTGGGAAGTGATAAAGACATGCAGACAGGGAGAGAGGCAGACAAAGACGTTATATTTTTGTGGGCCATTTTTTAACATATCTGTGGCATGTTACTGCTATGTTTTTCCTGATAATTAGTCTGTCATACAGTGTACAATCAAGTGTTTCCAGTAGGGAGCATGCAGGTGTCGTAAACTAGAAACATGATTGAGACATAACCAGATAATGATGGGTTACTAAGATATGTAGATTAAACTTACACACATCATTGTAATAGAAATAAAACATAAACTGTGACTTTCACATATATCTGGATTCGAACCCTTGACACTATATCAAAAGCATTTTTCAGATGTGAATTATTTCAACTCATCACAGAGGAAATGTTACTTCATAGTCTTAATTCTACTGGTTTGTAGGGACTGTCACAAAATGAGGCAACAGAGAATGTAGGCATCGGGCTTCATCATGGTAATGACAATTTTAACATAACATAAGGTGTACATTATAGCCAACAACATAATAAATAATCTAGTGCAGAATGCTTCCTAATAATATTAACAACTGGAACATTGTAAATGGTGTACATTCAACTATTCAATCTGTTCAAGACAATATTGGCCTGACTGTACATGGTGCAGTGAGGCTAAGCACAGTAGCATGAACAGCAGAAGAGTGATGCAGCCGAAGGCAAAAACTCACAAGATTTTGCCACATGCTGTATAATAGTATTTCCCCAAGTTACAGGTGCTGTTTGGCACTTGCTCTGTGCACATGCTGAGGAGACATAGTGATGACACAGAAGGTGGAAGAGACAAATACAGGTGGAGAAGGCAGGGGCAAATAGATTATGACAGAAGCAGAATAATGAATGGTGGCTCAAAACAATATGGTGGAACAGCTACATATAAAATAGTCTAATAAAAACAGTCAATAACAGTTTGACATATGTCTGGATTAGAACCCTCAAAAGTATGCAAAAATCACTGTATAGATCTGAGCATTATCTTAGTACATCACAAATAAACTTCTAATTCATATAGTTTAAATAACACAATTGAAAGAACACTGGCACCTTACTGAAGCAGACGGGGAGAGCAGACAGAGACAGAGAAAGAGATGGAGAGAGAAATAACAAGACTTTTGTTCATGGGACATTTAGGGCCGTATTTATGGTGTGTTACTCTTAGCTGTTTCTTCATTACTACTCAGCCATGCTCTGTACAATTATGTGGCTGTTATAGTGAGCAATAAAATGTAGGAGAGTAGAAACAAGATCAAGACATAGGCAAGATAAGAGTGGTTTATTAAGTCTCCCTGTTGGGGATGGAATGTGTTTGCAAATGTTTTTTAGTGCACTATACAAATGCTATGTTAATGAAATGTTGTAACAGGAGATAAATACAGATGTTTGGAGTTCAACATATGACAGGAATATAAAATGACATGTAATAATATTCTGATATACCACTGTAATCGAACCCTTGACACTATACAAAATTATTGTTCTACAGACAGTAATTATCTCAACACACACCACATAAGAAATATTAGCTCATTACATTCAGCAACCTAAGAACTATTAGAGTAACTGTTTCAAAACTGTGCCTTTACCTTTACTCTGTGTTCCCACAATGCAGAAGATTTAAGCATATTTGCACAAAGGTAACTGGAGTATTGTGGGCAGTGACGAAAACTCATCAGTTTTTGTAATGGGACGTGAATTGCCATTTATCGTTACTCAGCATTAGTGCACAATGCCAACATCCATGCAAATGTTTTGGGCAAAAAGTGAAGGCTTTTTGATGGGCCATTTATTGCCATATGTGTTGTTTGTGCTTCTATTGTTTGACCAGATTAAACATGTGAAAAAGGGGTTGATAGGACAATGCTGAAAACAGGGCAAGTACAGAGTAGGACACAGGGGAAAGAATACAGGAATTTGCACAAGTACAGAGTAGGACACAGGGGAAAGAATACAGGAACTTGCACAAGTACAGAGTAGGACACAGGGGAAAGAATACAGGAATTTGCACAAGTACACAGTAGGACACAGGGGAAAGAATACAGGAATTTGCAAGACGGTGGTGAGACAGCATGATTGCTATCCACTTCTTCACAACATAAATGTAGAATTGTAAATAGAATTTCATGACTTTGGACAGTCACCACATGAGGGATGGGTGACAACAACAGAATAATGTTATACAGTCAGTTGGACTAAATCACGTGTGTCAGGATGACAGATAGGTAAAGTGGAGAGCTATACATATGACATAAATATTTTGTCAGACATGCTTTTTGTTGGTGAGAGAGGAAAGTTGGGGAATGTGCTTAGGAATGAGATGGTCAGATAAGTAGGATAGGTTAGGTAGCAGGTACAGACATACTAGGCATACAAGTAGACATGGGTGGTGATGGACACGAAAGTTTGGGGGACACCAATATTGGGGATAGTTAGGGGACATCAGAGATGCAGACACATCCAGCATGAGAACAGTGGGAATCTAGTTGTCACTGTGACACCCCTGCACTGGCCCAGTAATTAAGGAGCCTCAATCCTCACCACTGGCAACAGTGAGGGACATACACAATGGGAGGATGACAAGTACACACACAGTAAAGTAAAATTTCCTTTAAGAGCAGACAGTGATCACAGTCAGTCTGAAGCTGGTTTCTTCCTCTTTCTCCAGATCCCCAGTAAGACTCCTCACTGGCATAGCTATAGAGTTGAGATCTCAGCTGAATGGCCAAGCTAAGACCTCCAGCACCATCTCTGTCCAACCAGTGCTTTGTGTTCCTGCCCAAGTATCTGACACACACACACTTTGAGGTTTGATTTATATACAAACACACAGACACTCCTGGAGAAGGCTGGCACAGGTTTACTAGTTACACCCCCTTCTGCCAAGACTATAAGGTAGTTATCACTGCCACCAACCCCTACTTATTAGCTACTTTAAGGCCATTACCAAAGGGTGACCAATCCTACTGTGTAATGTTACTATTGTCCAAATGGTAAGTGTGACCAAGAGCAAGGCTATTTAGGAGTGGACTGTACAATGTCACCAAATACATATGCAAGTACTGTAAGAGCTTAAATATGTCTCACAAATATCAGCCACAAAGATAGGTTTAAATATATTTAATAATAAATAATAAAAGAACAAGGCAATATTCAATCAACACAGTAACTACAGAGTTCAAAATCACAGGAAATATTTTAAAACAACATTGCAAGACAGTCTCAAATAAATACAGAAAACATCTAAATGAATCTTTACTATATTCCTATCTATATCTAAAAGATAATATGCCCTAAATAACTTACTTACAGAGCAACACACAGACAGAAGTGCTGAATGGATGTTTCTAGGTCCAGGACAAGATACAAAATGCCCAGTCTCTCTATGAGAGAGGTCTTAAGTTAATATCAAATATTACTGCTGGGTTAGCTTGGATGACATCACTTTTTGTCACCTGACTTTAGTTCCCAAGCTACCTCCCCCCCATTGTCAGAAAGTGCAAGCATTTTTAGCATCTCTCTGTGAAAAATACATATCTTTCAGAACTGTGCAGCTGCTAGGAGGTCATATAGCAATAAAACACTTTATTTTTTAAACTTAGTAGTTACTCACCAAGACAATAGAAAAAAACTTCTAGCTCCAGAGATCCTGTCTTCTTACTGCATTGAAACTAAGTTTTATAGCACATCATAAAGCACTTAATTTCAACTTATTTTCTTGAAGTTTTGTAAGCTAATCTTCTATGTTCCAGCATGTTATGCTGTGGTTACATTCTTGAGTACATAACATACAATTCTGTATAAATCATATCAATATTCACAAATGGCATAGAATTATTTACAAAATTCCAGATAGTTAGGCTAGCAGTGTCACACTCACCATAAAAACTCTCATCACTGTTTCATGTGTCATTTGTGTGGGTCAGTGCTGGACATTGCATCATTTTAGCAATACGATGCAGGACCTTTTCAACTCTGCTGATTCAGGCACCAAAGACCCTTTCCATTATACCTTCCACCAGCCCTGTCAGCTCCTGATGGGTGAAAAAAATTGCTAACACCTCCTCTAATACTGGTCCCAGGGAATAGCACTGCACCAGCAGTTGGTGTACAACTACCTGATGCAGGTGGAGCAAGTAAGGCAGGAGTTGTGGAGGCCTCACTGACAGGTTGTAACCCAGACGTGTTGGGTCTCTATGTGGCCTCTGGTGTTCCCAGCACAGCCACCTATAGAGGTATGGCAGGCTGAACAGCAGTGGTCAGTCTAGCTCCTTGTGTTGATGGTCATTTTGTTTTTGCAGCAATGTATTAAAAAATAAAATATATATAAAAAAATAGAAAAGGAGAGATAGGGTGAAGGGAGACAAAAGAGATAATTAGATCAATGGCATGTCACATTACTTTGTTATTTTAAGGCATAAAAATGAAAAATAAACATATACATCTTTGCTACATCAAGATATGATGGGAAGGCATTACTCTGTCATAAACTCAATCACAATGGTATGATATGACAAGCAGAAGCAAGTATTTGACAATGACATATCAGATATATGCTGCCAAAGTTAATAACTGCATTTTCAAAAATTGAATTGTTAATGTCATTCAGTATTGCAGTTAATATTTTATAAATACTTTTCTGTAGAAACAAATCTAATGTCTATTTCTGTGTATTGAACCCACACACACAGTTAATCTGATGTACTTATTGCTTATGCAATTAGCAAGAGGTATTGGAGCAGGTGTGCATGCCTGACGTAAAAGTTAAAGTATGCTTACATGTGATGGACTGACAATACTTCTCTGCCTTGCATACTTACCCTCTGCCTCTCTGTGGATAATAAATCTCTCCTAATGTGCCTTATTGCTTTCTGCTATTGCTTTTGCAGCTGTACAGTAGACAAAAGAAAAAGATGAAGGCATAACAACTTAGTCTCCTGACTAGGTAATCAATGCTATATTATAGACTATTCATGGGTCATGCTACTTACACAACTGAATGGTGTTTGCAGTCTTAAATTTATCCTCCTATTGGCTCAGGATGTCCCACTTGTACCACTTCATGTCACTGCAGTGATGATTACATGACACTGGAGACAGCCTTGGCAAGCTAGTCCACACCTCAGCCTTACACTGAGACCCAGTATAATATCCCCTGCAGCAACTTACAGCTGTAGTGCTTGATGAGAAGTGCCACAAAAATGCTGTAATCATCAACATCCCACCTTTGTGCTTTAAATGGAGCACTATCCCCACCTTCACCAGCCTTCACCAGCCATGTCTGCAGAAGTCAAGCTAGAAATATGTGTCTGCATTGATGCCCAGTTCAGGTCTTGCATGATCTTGCCAGATGCAGTTATGCAATGCAGAACACAGCAATGGCATGGCAGAAACAGTGGCACTAATTACATTAAAAAGCATGGAAGGTGTGAAATATGACAGTTAGATTTGGCCATGTGTGATATTTAACCTGACACATGTTCCAATATTACACACTGAAATGCTTCATGATATAATCATTACTGGTTGGAGGAAAAAATGGTATGACTTGTGACATATTGGGTTGCTGAGACGTAAAACATGAGTAAGATTGAGTAGTACTATTTGCTTATCAACTGTCAGTGGCACAGGAGAACTTACTTTTTAACATGGTAATTACAGACAGAGTAATTTAAGCATGAATGTAGATATACTTAAGAGATGCATGTATGTGCATGACTTTAAGTAGCCATGGGACTGTATGTCTATGTAAAAGGCAATATTTATTTACTTACTGTATTTATTTATGTGGCATTTAGTTACTGGATAAGTCTCACCGGGTAGAAGTCCATTTTCAGTGGAGGCCCAGGGAGAAAAGCTTCAGAGTGTTACAAAATATTTTAACAACAATAATTTTAGTCTTTAAAATAATACAAAAATCAACTACAGTTTAAATAATTATACCAGTTTAGATGGAATATGAAAACATTGGTTAACAATAGATACAAGTTATATGAAAATGATTTAATAGAGAAATTTTAGATAGTTTATAGAGAAATTAAAGATAAGTTATTATAATATAAGCAGGAATTGCCATATGAAGTGAGAGAAAAGTAGGCTCATGGTATATTTAAAGAGAAAGCCAGGGAAGAGAAATTGATAGAAGTAAGGAAGTGAGTGAAGAAGGGAGAGTAAGGAGAGGCAAAGTATGATTAGGCATTTATTCACATTTTTGGTTGTAAATTCCTTTCAGATGCATGTAGTTGCATGAAATTGGTAATACATGGTGGGATATGTTAATACATGCTTCACAAGACATACTGTCCTAAACACATTCTTATCATATGTGATAACTCATAATAATTATAACAAAACCATTGGGCAAATCATTCCTATGCAAGTGCATTTTAAATTAAATATCATCGTTGTCATGTTTAATATAATTGACACATATTATATTTGGCTTCTACAACAAGCTTAATGATAAAGTTGCTGCGGTAAACATAGTTATGATACTCATTTGTATTTAGATTTATATTCCTAATCAAAATGTTGTAACAAATGTCATTCTTACTCCCTCTGTAAAAGTATCTGTAAACTGGATTTGAACAATGCATCAGCTGTCCTCTTTTTTTAAACTCACTTTACTTACATCTTGTACCACAGAGACAAGTAGCTAGCAAGTGCAATTTCTTCACTCAGTACTATCCAGAGGGCTGATGTCCACACACACTGACACCTGGCTAGTTTGCACTTCAGAAGGTGGCCCAAATTAAATTTTTCACTTTTTCCTTCACCCGTGAACAGTGTTTGTGCAAATGCAAAAGGTATTACAAAGAAAAATACAATAAAATAAAAAAATCAATCCAAGGGTACATCTAGCAATGACCAAAGGAAGAAGTGTATTACAGTGAGCCGTTCATCCTTCTCAAATCTCTTTGCCACTTTAGACCTATTTAATGACTGGCACAGACTATCAGGACTTTAGGTAATGCCAGTTAATGGGAAAGGGGACAGGCAAGAGCTCATATGTTGTTGGCAATACTTAGAATAGTTGAGTTTTATACAACACAATAATATAAGAAAATGTGTGTTAATATGTATACACACCACCTCTGTAAATTTTTCTGTAAACTAGATTTGAACCCTGCAAAACTCTGTATGTTTTCTGTATGCTCACTACCCTTACACCTTCTGCCACAGGGACAGCTACCTAACAGGTGTATTGTCTTCACTCAGTACTATCCAGAGTGCTCATAACCATGCGCTGGCACCAGGTTTGTTTGTGCTATGCTACAGAAGGCTGCTCAAATTAAAATTTTCACTTTTTTCATTTGGCTGTGAACCATGTTTGTGTGCCGCCAAGTGGAGCACAAATGCAAACGGCATTATTAAAAAATTACCTTGTATTGCTGAATAACACATTTAATTAATATATGTAGCAAGGAACACAGAAGTTATGTCCTTAGCATGACACATTCATACTTTTCACATCTGCTTGCTACATCACATGTAGCATTTAGGTTACACATCATTAGGATTTTATGTAATGACAATTGTTCTCAAAGGGAACACACACAGAGAATGACAGGAGGTCATTCTTGACACAGTACATGCAATTACTCATGACATCAATGTTTACAATATAATGTATTACTGTCATGTATGTGCAGAACTTATTGGGAATGGCATCACCTACAACGAACAGGAGGCCATTGTCAACCTTTTGGCTGACAAATTCAGCTCAAATTTCTCCTCCCACTTCCCACTGATAGTCCAAAGGAAATAACACATACCACAATCCCCCAACCATTACTAGGGAATAGATCATCAATGCACTTTCCAAGGCTAAAAAACACTGCATCGATGGGCCCTGATAACATCCTAGGATGTTTAATAAATAGCATGAAATGTGGCCTCTCTGGTCCATTCAAATCACTTTTCAACTGGAGCCTTCAGTTAGATTTGCGCAGTCATTCTCCTACACAAAGGAGTTTCAAACTCTGATCCGGGTAAATACAGGCCCGTAAGTCTTGTCAAGTTCAAAGTAAGGACATGGAAAGAATCATCATGGACATGATAAATGAAAACTCAGTAAATCCGAACAACTACTAAAACAACAAAAAAAGCTAATGAAGTCTGCACGTTTGTATTCACACAGAATTTAATAAAACAAAATTGAAAAATAAGTAAAATACCAAATAACATTAAGCGCTTTTCGTCTAGTAAAATGACTAAACTTCATCAGATAAAATATTCCCAAACTACTGTTCCTTAAATTAAAGGTCTCCATGTCATGTGACCGTTATTGTATCCACATGTTAAACCTTAGTATTACGAACTAATCCAACCAACTAAAATAATGATGTGCAGAGCTGTAGTAACTACAGAGGGATTAAATTGATCAGTCACAGCATGAAGTTATGGGAAAGAGTAGTGGAAGCTAGGTTAAGAAGGGACGTGATGATTAGTGAACAGCAGGATGGTTTCATGCCGGGAAAGAGCACTACAGATGCAATGTTTGCTCTGAGAGTGTTGATGGAGAAGTACAAAGAATGTCAGAAGGAGTTACATTGTGTTTTTGTAGACTTAGAGAAAGCATATGACAGGGTGCCTAGAGAGGAGTTGTGGTATTGTATGAGGAAGTCAGGAGTGTCAGAGAAGTATGTAAGAGTGGTATAGGATATGTACGAGGGTAGTGTGACAGCAGTGAGGTCTGCGGTGGGAGTGACGGATGCGTTTAAGGTGGAGGTGGGGTTACATCAGGGATCAGCTCTGAGCCCTTTCTTACTTGCAATGGTGATGGACAGGTTGACAGACGAGATCAGACAGGAGTCCCTGTGGACTATGATGCTTGCAGATGACATTGTGATCTGTAGTGAGAGTAGGGAACAGGTGGAGGAGACCCTGGAGAGATGGAGATATGCTCTAGAGAGAAGAGGAATGAAGGTCAGCAGGACTAAGACAGAATATATGTGTGTGAATGAGAGGGAGGATAGAGGAATGGTGAGGATGCAAGGAGTAGGGGTGGCAAAGGTGGATGAGTTTAAATACTTGGGGTCAATAGTTCAGAGTAACGGTGAGTGTGGAAGAGAGGTGAAGAAGAGAGTACAGGCAGGATGGAGTGGTTGGAGAAGAGTGTCAGGAGTGATTTGTGACAGACGAGTACCTGTAAGAGTGAAAGGGAAGGTCTACAAGGGGGTAGTGAGACCAGCTATGTTATATGGGTTGGAGACAGTGGCACTGACAAAAAGGCAGGAGTTTGAGCTGGATGTGGCAGAGTTAATGATGTTAAGATTTGCACTGGGTGTGACGAGGGTGGACAGGATTAGGAATAAGTATATTAGAGGGTCAGCCCAGGTTGGAAGGTTTGGAGACAAAGCCAGAAAGGCAAGATTACGTTGGTTTGGACATGTGCTGAGGAGGGATGCTGAGTATATTGGGAAAAAAGATGCTAAGAATGAAGCTACCAGGTAACAGGAAAAGAGGAAGGCCTAAGATAAGGTTTATGGATGTGGTGAGAGAGGACATGCAGGTGGTTGCTGTGACAGAGCAAGATGCAGAGGACAGGAAAAAATGGAAACAGGTGAGCCGCTGTGGCGACCCCTAACGGAAACAGCCAAAAGAAGATGATGATGACTAGATGAAAAGTGCTTAATGTTATTTGGTATTTTACTTGTTTTTCAATTTTGTTTTACATGATAATTAAAGACATAGATAACCTGCAAATGCTGGACACATCACAGTTTGGTTTTGTTAAAGGAAGGTCATGCCTATTAAATCTGGTAAACTTTTTTGACAAAATCACCAAACCATTGGATAAAGGTAACATTGTGCACATAGCTTACCATGACCTGGCCATGACATTTGATACAATAACCTACTCAGGCATTATAGAAAAGCTCACTAATTTAGGTATAAATCTGGCTCACTGATAGGACACAGGAGGTCAAAATAGGTGAGAGGACCTCCACCAAGGAGGCACTCACTAGTGGAGTCTCCCAGGGCTCTATACTGGGCCCACTGCTTTTTGTCATCTATTTCTCTGAAATGGAGCAAATGCTGAAGGTTTATGGTTGACTACGTTAGCGGATGATTGCAAGCTGGGGGTTATCATTGACTCCTCTGCAGATGCTAGCATTCTTCATGAAGGTCTATCTCTCACTAACAAATGGTGCTAAAGCCATGGTCTTAAACTCAGTGCTAAGAAATGCATAATTGTACCCTTTTGGAAGTGAAACATCCCAGCTAATTACAATGTTAATAATACATCCCTAAGAGTCAACTCAGTGGTCAGGGATCTGGGCACACACGTAGACAGTAGCCTTACCTTTGACCACCATGTGGACACAATGGTGAGGAAATCCTTTTATGTTGTACAAATTATAGGTAAGGGCATGGCTTCTAGGTCCAAAGAGGTCATTATCCCACTGAATTCCACCCTTATCAGACCAATCATGTAGTACAGTGCTCCCTTTGGTATGTACCAAACCAGCCATATGCAGCAACTAGAGCAGCCTCAGAGGTTTCTTAGAAAAAGAATGCAAGGCATAATAAACCTGCCTTATGAAGAGTGCCTTAATGCCCTTTCCCTCTATGCAGTCTCCTATAGATTGCTGAAGGGTGATCTATGCCAGACTTACAAGGCATCGACAAACCCAAAACTTATGAATCTCCATACATATTCATAAGTCAAAGTGTACCAGAAATACAAGATCTAGGGACCTAAAATTTTGCCGGTGATTAAACGGAACATGCTGGAGAAACAGATATGTGTCCCAGAGACTGCCCCTCCTATGGAAAAGGCTTCCCATCCATATAAAACTGAGTTCTTCTATTACCCAGTTTAAGCACAGCCTAGACCAGTGGATGGGGAACAGGAAATTTACACCAGGCCTGGCACCCATGTCTCTTATGGACAGAGGTATCTTATAAATGCCTGTCTCTCAATGTTCTGTTCAGATACAGGATATCATTATTCCTTCAGGAAAACTTGGCTAGGCTTAGAAAGGTCCTCCAGGTCATTAGCCTAGTAACAATCTATGAACCTATGAATCTGTGATAAATACTTGTGAGATATGGATAAGTTCTCCAACATATATGACACATATGCCCACATTACTAGTGTTGCTACTTTTGTGTTTTCACACTTATATGTGACAACATCCATAGCACATATTGTCCTTAATAATGAGAAGGCCTGGGTTTACAACACCTTCATAATACCAATTCACATGAAGTACATTTAAGATATTTATCATTTATTATTTCATATGCAACATTGGACCCTACATTAGATGGGCTCTTTTGCATATTCACAGTGCTCAAAAGGCTAAATCTGCACTATATACAGCTAATTGTGTAGGCAAAGAATTTGTATCACAATAGGGGGGAGACTGCTTGGATCTAAAGAGCCCAATACTGATATTTGCTTCTCAAGCTTGATTATAGTTTAACAACTGACTTGCTGCAAAGGTATGTTGCTATTTTTTTAAGACAAAGCGCTCTATTTTAACCTTACTGATGGATTGCATTTCACAATACACCCATTGATTTACGGTCTGCATTTTTCTCCCTCACTGTTGGCATTGCCGTGAGTATCAGTTATTTATTCTCCATTAAAAATGTTTGTAAAGAATGTTACCTGATGTTTATAGGAACTTTTATCTGGGAAGCTGAAAACGTATTGCAGAAGAGTGTTGTATTACATACTAGCAAGGTGTGTGTGGGGGGGTTATACCACCAAGTGTGTTAAGCCTGTGATACATACCTGCCTGCCTCCCATGGAAGTGGAATGGAAGTTTTATCCTTATTTACTTGGAAAGTGTAATTTATTTTTGTTTTTTGCCAACTGCTGACCTCCTGACACACCTTTAAGCATTGTTTTTTATTTCCTTTCTTTTTTTGAGAGGGTGGAGGTGGGATTACATAGTAACTTGTGTGTAAACATATGAAGCCTTACATTTTCAATTATTTTGTGCATGATGGTTGAATACATCCATGCATACAAATATGTATGAATACATTCATACATATTTGTTTTGTTAACAATTAATTGTGACTTACTTTTTCTTTCTTTTATGTTTCCTTTCATACAGGGACATGGCACCCAAGACATCTGTACCTCGTAAATTGCCATACAGTGATAAAGAGAACGAAGTGGTCATCCAGGCACTACTTCAACACAGGGCACTCCTCTTAGAGAAAGGCAGAGGTGACAAGTCTTCCTGTGACAGTATCTGGGAGCAGGTGCTCAACAACATCAGTGAGGTAAGAAAGCATGGCTGGACCTATCCAAAATAAGATTTAGGGCCAATGACATGATCAACCAGGGGAGATATAGGGCAGCTGCAATTGCCCGTGAACATATGGCTATAGAGTTGCAGTAGTCCTGCTACAAAACCACCACTGACTGAAACAGAGGAGATGTTCTTCGTGTTTCACTGTTGCAGTCATCACATTTGGGTTATCTGTTTGCAGTAGCCCTCAGTCAGCCTGATTATCAAAGTCTTGGGTCCTGCGTCGGTTGCTGTAGTCAGGGGTATAAAGCATGCAGCTGATGCCATTACATCAGTCTTTCTTGCCGAGCAGTGCCCGAAGCAGAAGCAGTTCGCAAGTGCCAGTCGGCCGACTCCTGAAATTTTTGTTTTCGAGTTTCAGAACCGAAGTCTTCAACTAAAGCTAAGTACCCCGTTGGGGAAACTTTTTCTTGCTCTAAACCAATGTCAGTAAAAGTCAATAATTGTATTTCTTGTGAAAAGCAAATACCTCATAAAGATTTTCATTTGTACTGTATTCCTTGCCTAGGCCCTAACCACAACGTACCTCGCTGTCGGTTTTGTGCCTTATTTAAACCATGAACTATTTATCATCGGTACATTTTTGCTTCTAAATATTTTGGTACTCGGTTCAATTATCCAGATAAGTCATCAGTAAGCCACCCGAATACGGACATTTCGAAAAATCGCAAAGATAAAGACAGAGACAGGCCGCCTAGATCCAAAGCTGCCGACAATGCTTCTCCTAAGCTAGTCGCCAGTTTGCCAGTACTCAGTGAAGTGATTTTGCAGCCCCTGATACCCGCTACTTCAGATTTGCAGGCCTCTACTGAGACCCATTCGGAGTCTGGTATGCCGTGAGATGCTTCAACTGTGGAACCTGCGGATGTCTCTACCTTGGATGGTCCGGAACCGCTGTGCAGGCACCGGCTTCTGAGGGTGTACTCAGGCCTACTGACTTGCATATTAAACCGACGCTTTCTTCTTCTTCTTCTAGGCCTAAAACTCAAACCATGCCTAGGAAACCGACGCCCAGACTGCATGGTCAGGCCTCTATGCCTAAAAAACAAATGATAAGAATGGCTGAAGACCTTATTACTTTAATCAGGGGAAGCCAACTTTCCCCCTCTAAGAGACCTAGGACTGAATTTGCTTATGATACTTCTGACCAGGATTCTGAAATTTCTGTCTCCTCTGATGACCAGGATTTACCCTTATCTACATATGAGGATTCTGATGCAGAGGACTCTATTCCCTCTGCTACTCCCCCCAGAGGATTTTTCTTTGGTGAAACCTTGCATACTCTTAGGGAGCATTTTCACTGGGAAAGCCAGGATTACTCTGATTCTAAAAAGAGGCTTAGGGATTTCTTACTCCTGCCCCAGCACAGGCCTTTAGCTATCCCTCCTGTACTGGATATTGTTGATGATGCCTTTTCGGAATCTAACTTGGCCCCTGACTCTTTACCTCCTGCTCACAGAAAACCTGACAGATATTACAGGGTTCCTGACTCTCACAAGTTCCTTTTTAAAAATCCTACTGTGGATCCTGAAACTATTTCACAGGGACCCAAGGGCATTAAGGCTACTACTGCCAAAAATCCTACCCCCTGTGATAGAGATTCCAGGGCCCTGGATAGATTGGGTAAGAAGGTATACATCTCTACAACCTTGGCCATCAGGGCCTTAAATTGCCAGTTTCATATATTAAAGTATCAGCAGCATATTATTGGATTGCTTAAACAGGAAATGATGTTGATTCCTGATTGTGCTGAAAATAAGGATTTGCAGGATTTAATGCATTCTGCTGAACAGGTTGGAAAACATACTTTGCAATGTGGTTTTGATTCACTAGAGGCATCTTGCAGGGCTGCTGTCACCGGGTCTGTACTTAGAAGGCATGCTTGGCTTAAGGAGCAATCTTTGCCAGATCATGTTAAAACTAAATTACTGGATGCTCCCTTAAATCAGGACTGCTTGTTTGGCGACAAAGCAGAAGAAGTTCTTAAAAAGATGGAGGAAAAAGCTAAATCTATGCAAACTGTTAAAGATTTCTTACAAGTGCAGCCTCCTAGATTTAGTAGGCATTGGCCCTCAAAAAGTTGGTCCTTTCCTGCCTCTTCCAGACCTTCTCAGTTCAAACCCATAACCAGCAGAACACCCATGCTTCAGTCCCAGGGTACACACAGGACTAAGCAGTGGGGGGCTCCCACTTCCAAATCAGGGAGTAGTAAGACACCCCCCTATGGTAAGCTGTCTCAATGACTTAACTTTAAAACTTCCAAGCACTTTTCAACTGATTGCTCCTTTAGGGGGAAAGATTGCTCTGCAAGCAAAAAACTGGGAACTCATTTCACAGGACAAATGGGATTTAAACATAGTTTCCCAAGGATACAGATTTCACTTCCACCTGTTACCAACCCCAAACGGTTGGTCAGATCTACCCCCA
The DNA here is from genome assembly GCF_019279795.1 of Protopterus annectens. NCBI lineage: Eukaryota > Metazoa > Chordata > Ceratodontiformes > Protopteridae > Protopterus > Protopterus annectens. The sequence continues at coordinate 1,528,180,229 of NC_056729.1, forward strand.
AATCAGTGGGCAGAAGCTCAAAAGCAAGTACTCTCTCTCTTAAGATTAAAGGCTATTCAGGCTGTACCAGAAGAGGAAAAGGGACAAGGTTTCTACTCAAGACTTTTCTTGGTACCCAGAAAAGACAACTCATGGCGTCCTGTCCTTGTCCTGTCTATCCTAAACACCTTTTTAGTGATTCCAAAATTCAAGATGCTAACTCTTCACCAGTTGCTTCCCATGACAGGCAAAGATGCCTGGTTGGCAACACTGGATTTAAAGGAAGCCTACCTGCACATCCCAATCAGGGAATCTTGCAGAAAATACCTACGCTTCAAAGCAGGCTACATGCACTATCAGTTCTCTGCACTGCCCTTTGGCTTATCTACTGCATCCAGGGTATTCACAAAGTGCCTAGCTCCAGTCATTGCATTTTGCAGGCAAAGAAATATTCAAATATACCCATACCTGGATGATTGTCTAATTCAGGCAGAAAGCCAGGACTTACTTTTGAATCATCTGGCTTTAGTACAAAAGGTGCTAACTTGTCTGGGGTACACCATAAACGAAAAGAAATCACATCTGGTGCTCAGTCAACACATTTTATTCCTGGGAGCAAGCTTGAACACAACTTCCCAGATGGCTTTCCTCATGCCAGAGAAACAAATTCATTTGACAACTTACTTCAAACTAGTGGCCACAAAAACGCTGCTATCTGCAAGGCAAATACTGCAAGCCTTGGGGTTCATGGCCTTGTGCATTCTACTAATTCCATATGCAAGACTGCATATGAGGAAACTACAATGGTATCTAAAAAGCCTATGGTGTCAACATTCTCAGGATCTAGAAGCAATGATTCCTATCATACCTTGACTATGGTTAGAACTCCTTTGGTGGGTAGAGGCCTGCCACCAAAACAAGGGACTACCATTCACTATACCCCCTGCTGCCCAAATCCTAACAACAGATGCATTAGACTATGCATAGAGGGCTCACCTGGCAGGGAAGTGCATTCAGGGTAAATGGAACCCGAGTCTAATGCATCTGCATATCAATCAAAAAGGAATGTTAGCTGTACAGAATGCTCTGACAGCCTTCAAGGAACACATTCTTCCAGGACAATTAATGGTAAAGACGGACAACACCACTGTTATGTGGTACATAAACAAGCAGGGGGGTACCCATTCTTACCCCCTCTGCAGACTAGCCATGGCTCTGTGGAACACAGCCTTGAGCTACCAAGTTCATCTACAGACTCAATTCCTGCCAAGAAAACTAAATACACTGGCAGACGAACTAAGCAGAAATCTCATGGACCCACATGAGTGGAAACTGGAACCGAAGATTTTCAACATGTTGATCAACAAATGGGGATCCCAGATATAGACTTGTTTGCCTCCCCCCAAAACTACCAATTGGACAAATTCTGCACAAGGACTCCCCACAAACAAGCTTGGAAAGTGGATGCTCTGTCCTTCAGCTGGAAAAATCTATCAGTTTATGCCTTTCCTCCTCTGCCTCTCCTCTCCAAAGTACTACTAAAGATCAAACAGGGCAATCCATGGATGATACTGATTGCACCAGACTGGCCACACCAACACTGGTACACCCTCTTGCGCAGTGTGTCACAGCTGGCCCCATGGCACCTACCTCAGACTCCTACCCTGCTGTCTCAGCAGGAGAGCCAGATTCTGCACCCTCAGCTTCAAACCCTGAACCTGGCAGCCTGGCTAATTACCTAATCTCTCCATTGCCATCCCTCAGTAAACAAATGTTGGATGTCATTTTGAAGGCAAGGAGGCCTAGCACTAGAAATGCTTATGCTGAAACTTGGAAAATATTCTGTGCCTGGAACCAAACTCAAGGGATGGCCACAGCAGCGCCCAATTTACCTCAGATTCTTCAATACTTAACTGAGATGCTTCACAAGGGCCTTTCCTTTTCCTCCATCAAAATTCACGCCTCAGCCATTTCAGCTCATTACAACACAGAACCACCCCTCTTTTCTCACCCACTGCTCAAGCAGTTCCTCAGAGGGGCCAAAAACTCAAGACCACCCAGGAGAGCCCCAACTACAGCCTGGGACCTTAATTTTGCATTGGAAAAACTCACTATTCATCCTTTTGAGCCAGCTGCAACTGCAGAGTTAAAATTCCTTTCTTGGAAAACAGCTTTCCTTTTAGCAATCACTTAAGCAAGAAGGGAATCTGAATTACAGGCCCGTATGGCAGTGGAGCCTTTCATCATCTTTCATGCGGACAGGGTGTCCCTCAGGACCAATCCCTCTTTCATGCTCAAGGTGGTATCCAGTGTGGCTCTTAATCAGTCCATTCATTTGCCAACATTCTTTTCTAATCCACAGAACAAAGAAGAACGGATACTGCACTCCTTACTTGTGCACAGACAACTTAGATTTTACTTGGACAGGACTAAACCTCAAAGGAAATCTGAACAACTGCTAGTGGCATTTGCTGCAGGGGCAGAGGGGAAGCCTATTTCAAAGCAAACCATTTCTAAATGGATAGGCCATTGCATTAATTTCTGCTATAAGCACCATGGAAAACCTATCCCACAGGGGATTAGACCCCATTAAACCAGGGCTACCTCTACAGTCTTTCTCAGAGGTGTCCCTACCCGAGACATCCTAGAAGCTGCTACCTGGAGTTCTGTACATACTTTCACCAAGCATTACCATTTGCCAGTTTTCTCTAAATCCAGAGCTGGCTTTGCCACTGCAGTCTTGCAGGGCCTTATAGCTGGTCCTAATGCTATCTAAATTCCTACTCCCATACTTAGCTTTGGGAATCTACCCAAATGTGATGACTGCAACAGTAAAACACGAAAAACATAGTACAGTTGTGTACACTTACCATAAATGTAGATGTTCGAGTGTATTCACTGTTGCAGTCCTGGTTACCCTCTCTCCAGCCCCCTGACCTCTTTTGGCTATACCTCTATTCTCCATTACTATACTTAAAAGCTTTTTGGAGTATTTGCTTTTTTGTTGGAGTTATAACCATGTGTGTGTGTGTGTGTGTGTGTGTGTGTGTGTGTGTGTGTGTGTGTGTGTGTGTGTGTGTATGTATATATATATATATATATATATATATATATATATATATATATATATATATATAAAACTGCTTCCCATTAAGGGGGGGCACCTGACATCTGGGGCAAGAAAAACTGATGTAATGGCATCAGCTGCATGCTTTATACCCCTGACTACCTGACGTCATGGAAGATGAGACAGCAACCGTCACAGAACCCGAGACTTTGATAATCAGGCCGACTGAGGGCTACTGCAAGCAGATAACCCAAATGTGATGACTGCAACAGTGAATACACTTGAACATCTACATTTATGGTAAGTGTACACAACTGTACTTTCCGGTCCACTGTCAGAGATCCAGACAGCTAAGTACGGGGCTCACAAAGAATCATTGATGTTGGGGCTGATGTGGAAGACAACCCAAGTATATCTATTGCAGAACTTCCAAGTATGTAATATAATATATATATATATATATGCGTGTATATATGTGTATATATATATTTATATATATATATATATATATATATATATATTTATATATATATATATATATATATGGATCCCTATGAGTTGATCGGCAACTCAAAACAGCGACAGTGACTTCACCGACAAGTCACATCGCCGACATCGCAAAACACGGAGTTTTACCGAGTAACGGATGCAAATCCGGTACTCATGCCTACCATGGTTGCATGACACTGCCACACTTAACAAACCATGGTAGGCATGAGTAGCGAATTTGCATCCGTTACTCGGTAAACCTCCGTGTTTTGCGATATGTGACTTGTCGGTGAAGTCACTGTCGCTGTTTTGAGTTGTCGATCAACTCATAGGGATCCATATATATATATATATATATATATATATATATATATATTGAGAGAGAGAGTAAGAGAACCAGGGCCAGTGAGAAGAATGGGGTAGAAGAGACACTAAGAGAGAGAAGGGGGGAGTAAAGTGGACAATACACTTTTGTACAAGATGTTTCTTATACTGCAGCTCTAAAAGGGGATTGCTTTCTGTTTCTTGTGTAATTTGCATTGTGATACTTAACAGCCATGTTTCATCTCCCTTTCTTATATGTATGCACATCAGGTTCTGAGTTTGCATGGCAATCTGCACATGGTAAGCAGACCATTTTTATTCTTATTAATGTGCATATTATTGTTTAATATATGTTTTACATAACATAAATTTGATCAGTGTGTATTCTGTTTCTCTCTCTGCTGTGTATTACTTGTTAGCATAGGTGATCCTGCCAGTGACATTGTGGAACTCCTACTTCCTTTTGTCAGAGTATCGTTAGCCTCTGATGATGATGGCTGCGATGAAGAGGCACAGACTTGGGATGCAGAAGGTCCATCTGATACTAAGGTTGTGCCTCCAACATTCCCTGCTCATATTTTGGACACAGTCAGTATGCCTGTGCAATCTCACAACACAGACATAGGACAGGTTGAGGGTGACATAGTTGATTAGGGTAGTGTGGTTACTCCATTTGCAGAACTGGTTGATTCTCCCCTTAGCCACTGTGAGGGCAAAGTGCCACTCGGGGGGGGGGGGGCTGGTAGAGTTGCTCAGAGGAGGCCTGTTGTGCACCCTCCTCTTGATGTTGGTGTGTCAGTACTGCCATATGACATATGTGTAGCATCATCATGGAGGCCAAGGCACATTCCACTAGGGCCTCAGAAGAGATAGTATGAGTACTACACATGCATTCTGACATGTGGGACTGCCTGAAACATGTAGGTGACTCCTTGGACAGGATGAATGAATGGCACTTCATTGGGTAGTGTCTATAATGGAATATTTGCTGGGGAAGGGTTGGCATCCATGTGTTTAGAGAGTCATTACATCATCAGGTGTTAGCAAATGTAGCTATGCAACATCCCATTCCCATAGTGGTACTGCTTCCACTGCTTAATCAGTGATTGCAATGTGCATACCCAGACATGGTGGGTTAAGTGGTCATGGTTCTGGATGTAGTTGTGATGAGAGCTCATCTATCAGATATCGCTGATATTCAGGTAGCACAACGACTTCTAGCCAGGACCATGGAACCAACAGTGCAACTCCTGGCAAAGGTAGTTTTTATGGTCGGAGGTAATAGTGCTGAACTGAGTTCAGTACAATGCATGACTCACACCTGTTCAAGATGCTAGGATGTAGTGCTAGCACAGTGCTTGATTGTAGTCATACAGACACACACAGACATTGAACAAAAACATGCC